>NC_137623.1:47844786-47857286 GCF_963280865.1 Gymnoscopelus braueri | reverse complement strand
ATCATCTTGGCTTTACAAATTATTCTGATATGATGCATTGCCTGGCCTGTGTAAACATTTGAAAAGCAGTACACTTCTTTCAAAGTTCTTGATAAACACTTGATAACATTATTATGTTAGAGATCCAACAACGGGTCACAACAACATTGCGACGTTAGTCAAACGTTAGTGACAAATAAAACCTTCTTGACTCTTGATTTGACAAACTACTGGCCCACTGGCTCTTTTGAGTAAAGATTGCTATCAATAGAACATGGATAAAAGAAGGTTCAATTCATCTTTAGAGACATTTATTAAACTAATGTATAACATAATGGTAGTTTTGGAAATGTCTCTAAAACGTATACATATAGAAATGTATATTTGTGATTTACTTATAGGGGGAAGTAGGGGAAAGAAATGTCTTTCTTTCTTAGACGTGTTCTTCATAATCCTAATCAAAATAACAGACTCTCATGCATTGTTATCAGGACCATTGTAGAGACAGACAATGCATTCTACCACTGTGAATATTTAATTGAAAACTGAATATTTGAAAGCGTCCGTGACCCGGCCGACCTCTCTTATCAGTGCCATTGTAAAAAAATAAAAAAAGACAATGCATTACATCAAAGTGAATATTACATTTCATCTGTGTCTAAGGGAAATTATGTCCAACATGTCATCGGCACGAGTTTAATTCCACCTTTTCTGGTTTGGCGCTATAATTATGAATACATTTTTAATAACAACCAATTATACATTTTGTTTGTGTCGTGATTCCTATTATGTGAAACGTTTTTGACCAGTAAACTCGAATCTGACATTGTCTGATGTGTGTGAATCAATGGGAAAGTCACAATCATCGTTTCTCAATGAGAAAACGATGATTGTGACTTTCTATAATAAAAAAGTAAATGTTCTTTGTTATTTGTACTTTTGAACAAGCATGTGCTTTTGAATACTATTGCGAATAGTGTGTGTACTTCAGTAGTTCCAATCAAGTACACGTTTGACAGGGGAACTTTAACTTTTTGAGTAATATTTGACCAGGAGCATCTATATTTTGACTCGATTACAGGGGTTGAGTACTTTGTCCACCACAGATTGTCACCACACACATTTTTATTCAGTTTTAGTCATAGTCTGTTGAATCAAATTCCATTTAGTTTTAGTCCTATTTTAGTCATCTGAAATGTTTTACTGTTAGTCTAGTTATAGTCGACTAAATATCATAAGATTATAGTCGACTAAATCTACAGTTGATTTAGTCGACTATAATGTATTCTGGCGGTGCCTTGATGGCGTCGTAATGGCTGATTTCACACTTGGTTGCATGCTGAAAATAGCCGATCTACAAGCTCACAACGTGTCGCAGTGCGAGCTATTTTCAGAGCGCAACTCCTGAGTGCAACCAAACATAAAATGACTTGTCTTTCAGTTCTTTGGATCACTTGACATCAGTGATTTGAATACGTTTGACGTTGTGTATGTGCCGTGGTGTATATGCCTGGTTGTTCGCTCCTACCTTCTTTTCAGCGGAGCGCCGCACACGTGTCACTTCCTGTTGTAGCCGCTCCACCTCCCGGTTGGCGAGACTCAGTTGATCCTGCAGGACCTGCTGTCTGAGCTGGATCTCCTGGTCCAGAGTGGTGGATGATCTGACGGTATCCAAGGTATCCTGGTCCACAGTGGATCTGACCGGATCCAAGGTCTCTGAGACGTCCCGGTACGTACACTCACTGTCCTGGAGCTGAGACCATGGAGGAGAGAGAGAGAGAAAGAGAGAGAGAGAGAGAGAAAAGGAGAGAAATGGACGGAGAATGACAAAGGCAGGTGTATAGAAGAGGTTCAGGAAAGCCAGATTTAGTTGCGTGCCAGGCCAGTGTCGCACACTGAGAATAGCCGATCTACGAGCTTGTAGATCGGCTATTTTCAAGTGCAAAGACACTGCCTGCTAACAAGTATAAATCAGGGCTAAGAGTGTGGACACACACTGTCCGGCCCTCCATCTCCATGGCAGTGAATGGGAGCATCCTACATGCTTTGTGTCGGTCTAGGGAACCAACAGACACTCACTGGTCATCAGGGCCAATAAAAGCACCCAGGCTACACGTCATAAAACTGTAGGAACAAGACATTTAGACTGGCCTTCCTTAAACAAGGGTTTACAATTCACACTGGGACCCTTTACAGGTCCCCGCAGGCACAGGACAATAGAAAGAGAAATAGTCCCAGGACAGGACTATATTTTTGTGACGATAAAAAAGGAAGAAGAATTTTTTGGTCCCCTTAGGTGCTTTAGGAAGAGGCTACCTTCCCCTGGACAGTACCGTACATGTAGACACAAATTTTTCATGCTGCATAAGATCCCAGGATCCTCATCCCAGGCAAGTGCCCTCCGGACCTTCAGATCCTGGACTGCTTCAACGGAACAGGATCTGAAGGCTCTATAGAGGGCACTCGCTAGGGCTGGTGAATTAATATTCAAATATCGAATATTCCTCGAATATGGGGAAAATATGTATATTCGAATATGAAACTAAAAACAATGTATCAAGTTATAAAAACA
This sequence comes from Gymnoscopelus braueri, assembly GCF_963280865.1. Classification (NCBI taxonomy): domain Eukaryota; kingdom Metazoa; phylum Chordata; class Actinopteri; order Myctophiformes; family Myctophidae; genus Gymnoscopelus; species Gymnoscopelus braueri. The sequence continues at coordinate 47,854,735 of NC_137623.1, read as the reverse complement.
AACAAAAGATATGTTTTATTGGATCCGAACACTCGATACATTGTTTTCTGTTTATAATAATAATAATAATATTCGAATATATTCGAATATCTGCCAATTTTTAAGACCAGTATTCGAATATCATTTCTGAGGAAAGTTGACAGCCCTAGCACTCGCTCACCTGGAATGCCCTGCATGACACACTAGTGAAATGTATTTATTTATTTGTATTCATTTTGTTATGGATACATACAAATATTTTGGGCAGAGAATTCCGGAGTGCTATTGACCTATATACTGTTAGCCTCATAGCATAATTGCCAAACAAAATGTTTGGTGAAATTGATTTTTGCCTAGCTCTACTCTCCTAACAGCTTCATCATTGTGCCTTATTGCCTATGTCCTAAGCCAATCAGGATGCTTGTTACAAACCAAAAATGACTTAGGCAGAAAGTGATTTTTTTGTAACAAGCATTCTGATAGGCTGACAACATTGGCAATAAGGCAGGATGAATAAGCAGTGTTAGGAGAGTAGAGTTAGGCAGATAATAAATAATTATTTATCAGCCTATGATAAAGGCAGATAAACATGACGTAGGAAAAATACGTTTTTCACTTTCAAGTCGTCCAGGTGACTTAGGCAAAAAGTGTTTTTTTTTGTTTTGTCTCTCCTGAAAACCTTACAAATATGAGTTTAGGCAATTATGCAATGAGGCTAACAATATACAACAGTGAGTTTGAGAAAATGTGTTCTTGGCGCTGGGAGTACTATGTTATACCAGAAGCTGCTCCTCTGTAACCATGTTCAGGGAATCAGAAGACATACGTAACTGGTGAGCCAAGCTGGACGGGTTATTGGTCCTACTCCTAATGATGTTCCGCAGTAGCATTAGAAGAGACTCAAAGACCATTTGTGTTCAACCATCAGCCATATGGTTCATGTTGTATGAGAGAAACACCAGTGCAACACTATAGGAGCAGATGAATGTCTCTGTGTGGTCAAGGACACAGTAAATGGGTTAATTTGAGCCTGAAACACACATTCCAGCCATACTGCTCATATGCCTGGAAGCAGTGGTGTAAAGTAACTAAGTACATTTACTCAATTACTGTACTTAAGTACAATTTTGAGGTATTTCTTACTTTACTGGAATATTTCCAGTTTCCAGTACTTTTACTTCTACTATCCACTACATCTCGGAGGCAAATATTGTACCTTTACTCTACTAAAATTATTTGAAAACAAGTTACTTTGTGGATTCCGATTATTATTACAAAACATACATTAACCACTTCAGCCCAATATACTTTTCGGCCATTTGAAAATAGCCGATCTACAAGCCCACAATGCGTCGCGATGCGACGCATTGTCAGCATGTAGATCTGCTATTTTCAAATGATTTCTTTATACATTTTGAACTTGTGAAACAGGACATTCTGCACACATTCTGAGAGAGAGAGAGAGAGAGAGAGCGAGAGAGAGAGAGAGAGAGAGAGAGAGAGAGAGAGAGAGAGAGAGAGAGAGAGATGAAAAGAGGACAAGATCGGCCTTTAAGGCCATTCCATTCATCATGACTAAGACTCTTTAATGTTCTCCATTCATTAACAGTGGACCTGGGTGAGGACAGTGGGAGACCATGAAAAGAAAATAATGAACTAAATAAAGCTATATGATTTGAGTGATAATACAACATTCATATTAAAGAAATTGTGCAAAAAAAAGGTCATGGTATTTCCTTTTCTTTAAAAAAAAACTTAAAGAATTAGGCCCCCGCAAACGCTTTCGAGGTTTTTCAAGTGGGCCCTGATCCAGAAAAGGTTGGGGGATCACATTAAAAAAGAGAAACTGTAAAAAGAAAATTAGAAAAATAAAAGAAAATTGAATTAGCCCACCGCCCCCTCCCCCCATGGCTAAGTGATCTTCAAAGGAACACAGTTTCTTTATTGTAAGAAAGGAGTGGAACCCTCGGCGGAGCTAAGATGGTGTGTGTGTGTGTGTGTGTGTGTGTGTGTGTGTGTGTGTGTGTGTGTGTGTGTGTGTGTGTGTGTGTGTGTGTGTGTGTGTGTGTGTGTGTGTGTGTGTGTGTGTGTGCGCTAAGATGGTGGCGATGAGTTATTAAATATGGAGAGAGAAATGAGAGGAGGGTGGAGGAGGAGGGGAGGAAGAAACCAAGGAGACATGATTAAGTGTGCGGGGAAGTAAAATATGAGGAGAATTCCCCCTTGTACCTCCACTGGATTTGATTTAGAGAAGGTTGCATGACTTTGTTCCTTATTTAAGACGAGGAGCTATCCCTCGTGTGCGTGCGCGCGCGCGCGTGTGTGTGTGTGTCTGTGTCTGTGGTGTGTTTTTGTGTCATTTCTTTAGTGGGTGTGTTCTTGTGTGTGTATAAAGTATTTTTATGTTCTTGTTTGGGTAACTTTTTTTGTGTCTACGTGTGTGTGTGTGTGTGTGTGTGTGTGTGTGTGTGTGTGTGTGTGTGTGTGTGTGTGTGTGTGTGTGTGTGTGCACACGTGTGTGTGTGTGTGTGTGTGTGTGTGTGTGTGTGTGTGTGTGTGTGTGTGTGTGTGTGTGCGTGTGTGTGTGTGTGTGAGTGAGTGAGTGAGTGAGTGAGTGAGTGAGTGAGTGAGTGTGTGTGAGAGGGAGAGAGAGAGAGAGAGAGAGAGCGTGATGGAGTGAGTAGCCTCATTCCCAGCCTTTTTTCATCTCCGAGGAGAAAAGCCTGGTCATGACCTCCTGTACTGCAGAGAATGTCTTCCGTTGTATGCACTTCCCCCGGAAGCTGTCTTTTGTTCGACCAATCACAACACGTTTCATGCGCGGGGTGTAAATGTAAACAGATCTGTAAAGGCTCAACGTAACTTCCTTGGCCAGTACTTCCCACTACTTCCCTTTAGACACTCGGCAGGTTAGATCTCGCCCAGCGTGGTGAGTGTGAGTGCGTGTGCGTGTGTGTGTGTTGATTTTGACAGCAAATTTAGATTTAGTTTTAGTCATAGTTTTTTGAATAAAATTCCATTTAGTTTTAGTCATATTTTGGTCATCTGAAATGTTTTACTGTTAGTCTAGTTTTAGTCGACTAAATATCATAAGATTATAGTCGACTAATTCTACAGTTGATTTAGTCGACCAAAATGTATTTTTGTGGTGCCTTGATGGCGTCGTAATGGCTGATTTTACACTTGGTTGCATGCTGAAAATAGCAGATCTACAAGCTCACAACGCATCGCAGCGCGACACGTTGTGAGCTTGTAGATCTGCTATTTTCAGAGCGCAACCAGAGCGCAACCAAACAATAACATCGACATTTTTTTTTAAAGTTCTAGTCCCTCAATAACATTTTAGTCTAGTTTTTATTTGTTGACAAAATTGTCAATATATTTACTCTTAGTTTTAGTCATCGTAGCTTCGTTTTTATTTTGTTTTTATTGACTTTTTGTCAGTGAAAAAAGGTAGTCGACAATCATTTTTCGTCAGAGTTTTAGTCGACGAAATGAACACACATGGTGTGTGTGTGCGTGCGTGCGTGCGTGTACCTTGTCTCTCAGCAGTGTGTTGTGGATGAACAGCTGTCGGATGCTCTCCTCCTTCTCAGCTAGCCTTCTGTTCAGAGACTCCACTTCCTGTTCCAGGTGCCGTGCACGCTCTTCACGTGCATTCACCTAACACACATGCACACACGTACACAAATTTAGTTTTAGGTTGAGTACGTATTTGTGCAAAACATGTGCAAGAACTTCAAAGTCAACAGAGACAACAGTACCACCTAGACACATGTAGTGAAATATGCAGTGGTGTAAAGTAACGTTAAGTACATTTACTCAAGTACTGTACATAAGTATAATTTTGAGGAAGTTTTACTTTACTGGAGTATTTCCCATTTTTTACTTCTACTCCACTACATCTCAGAGGCGAGTGATGCGATGCGACGCGTTGTGAGCTTGTAGATCTGCTATTTTCAAACATTTTAGTACTTTTACTTTTGGTACCAATTCTTTTGTACTTTTACTCAAGTACATTTTGAATTCCGGACTTTTACTTGTAACAGAGTACTTCTACGTTGCAGTATTGATACTTTTACTTAAGTAAAACATTTGAGTACTTTTTCCACCACTGAATATGACAAATAGAAACACACACACACACACACACACACATACACACACACGCGTGCGTGCATGCGCAAACACTTAGGCAGACATACACAAACACATGCATACAGAAACACACACAAACAGAGGCTGGACACAGGGTAATCAGCTGTTGTGTAATTCTTGGGGAGCACAACATGATACAGTAATTATTTCAAAGGAAGCAGACAGTGAGTGAACTCCTCACCCTGTGTGTGTGTGTGTGTGTGTGTGTGTGTGTGTGTGTGTGTGTGTGTGTGTGTGTGTGTGCGTGTGCGTGTGCCCTCTTCATTAGCACTGTGTTAAATGAGCCCTGTGTTAGATTAGTGAGGAGGCCCTGCAGACAGTCCACCCACACACACACATAGTGAGGAGGCCAGGCAGCCAGAAACAAACACGCACGCACGTACGCGCGCGCGCGCACACACGCACACACGCGCACACACACACACACACACACACACACACACACACACACACACACACACACACACACACACACACACACACATGGCATTGAAGGAGGCATGAGCTCGGCCCTGGCCTCCCTAGGTTGGCAGAGGGAAGGTAGTTCCCAGGATTACATAGACATTTGGCACTGGGTGTAAAAAATGGGGTTACAAAATCGTGGGATACATTTTCTTTTTAATACATTTGAAAACTTGTGAAATGGGACATTCTGCATAATGTGTATTTTCTACTTTTGGTACTTTAAGTAAATTTTGATACCAATACTTTCGTACTTTTACTAAAGTAAATGTTTTATTCCGGACTTTTACTTGTAACTGAGTATTTCTACATTGCAGTATTGATACTTTTACTGGACTTGTAAATCAAGCCGCCTCACGCTACAGAAATAGGCCTGCCCTATGGGCCACATCATGGCTCAGCAAGGCTTGTTTATTTACTTATTATTACAGTAACACACACACACACACACACACACACACACACACACACACACACACACACACACACACACACACACACACACACACACACACACACACACACACACACACACACACACACACAAGTTAGGGAGACTTGGGGGAGACCTGTACAGTATTTTTATATTGCGGTATTGCTGCTTTTACTCAAGTAAAAAAAAATTCTGAGTACTTCTTCCACTGCACTGACAGGACTTTACTCATGTGAAGTACATAGGGCTAATGGACAGTCACAATTACGGACGCTCATAAACGTAAGCTCTGGGACAGTGAGCTGAAATGAAATTAATCATTGTAAATGAATGTTCCAATGATATTGTCGTCAAACGCTTAAACAGAGAAATTAACAGTTTTATGGGCGTGACGGCATGGCATGGTGTGTGACATTTCATTGCAGCTGTGCAGCAAAAAGCACATTCTGTGTAGTCCACAGTGTCATTGTCTGAGGCCAGAGATTCTCTCCTACTGTTAAAGGTAGTGTAAGCCGGTGGTTCTCAATCTTTTATGAATTTCAAGGGACACTCTCATAACTCTGAGAGTGTACAAATGAACATTTGGGGTCCATACAAATCCATACAGGGAGTCCAAACAAATATGGACCAGAGGGTCCATACAAATAATGATGTGAGCTTGTAGATCGGCTATTTAAAAAACATGCGGAAACGAATAAACTTTTTTTTTTTTTGGGGGGGGGGCTTTTATACCTTTATTGATAGGACATTAGTTTGACAGGAAACAGGTAGAGAGAGATAGGGAGTGACACGCAGCAAAGGTCGGGATCGGGAGTCGAACCCTCAACGCGCTGTCAGGCTACTTTGGCGCCTGGGTGCCCGAACCGCTGTGGCAGCGGTCCGGACCAACATTTTTAACACAAATCTTCTCTTAAGGGGGTCCTCGCGGCACAAACTCTTTTCAGATGTGGGGGTCTGCAGCCAAACACAGAAACGGTACAATTTTGGAGGTCCTTGACATGAAAATTGTTTGAGAACAACTGGGTTATTAACTTATTAGAGAGACCACAATGTCCTCTGAAATCCGTCCGACTAAACACGCCAAGGTTCTTTACTCCACTGGACTCTCAGCTCTCTATAATATCGTTACATAATTAATATAGCCATTTCTCTGTGCTTTTTTCTCCCTTTTCGCCTCTATAAGTCCGCTGCCATCAGAGATGATTATAACTTCACACTGTGGGCCCGTCTGAAGTCTCAATTCTCCAGCGAGGGCGGGGGGGGAGGGGGAATGGTGGGTGAGGGGGGGGTTTCAGGGCCTTGGCTGGGAGTCCAGAGGAAGAAAGAACTATCAGATTTTGTGATTTTATTTCCAATGAGTGCTTATAAGCCCACAGACCTCCATATTAGCAGAGCCCCTATTGAGAGGGAGACCTCCATCTGATCAAGTCTCATTACTTTGGCAATCAAAGTTTCGCACCCTTGGGGGGTATCCTCCCCGCCCTCCTCCCCGTCTCATGCCCTCCTCTGTTCTTTTCTCTTTCTTTCTTTCTTTCTCCTCGTCCGCAACGCTCTCCTTCTCTCGCCACTGAGGCGAGAAAGAAGGAGAGAGAGCGGGGAGAAGGAGAGCGGCTTGTGCAAATCCTTGATTGGCCCCGAGTCTATCCTTCATCGAGGATTAAAAATAGAAATGGAACGTTTGAGGACAAAAGGAGGGGAGGGCTTTGAGAGAGAGAAGGAGAGAGAGAGAGAGAGAGAGAGAGAGAGAGAGAGAGAGAGAGAGAGAGAGAGAGAGAGAGAGAGAGAGAGAGAGATGGCGAGAGAGTTATGGAGGGCAGAGAACGAGGGTGGCTAATATAATTGGATTAAAAAGATGGAGTGCGGGCGAGATATTAACTTCTAATAAAAGAGAGATTAGAAAGTGGCTGGGAGGACGGTGCTGTCTTTACCTGTGGGAGCGGTGGCCCCCACATAACCTTTCTACTGCAATATGCACGCTGATATTAGCCTTCATATTCTGAGCTCATCACACAGACAATCCCCCATACAGTACGTATGTCATCATTCAGGCAGCACGACCCGACCGCCGCACGACACCAGTGTGCCTAAAATGACCACACGCATACACACGTTAGGATAGCATCGCTGTCGGGCGCAGAAACCTTGTCATTTCATATTTGAACTTTTTTGTAAATTAACCACTTAAACCCCATATGGGTAACGGGTACTATAGTGTCAATGCTCGTGTCTTTTCAGTTTTCTGTTATTGTGGGGGAAAGCTTTCGCTGAACATAGCCGATCGACAAGCTCACAACGCGTCGCGTTGTGAGCTTGTCGATCGGCTATGTTCAATGCCATAAACTAAAATAAACCGTCGAACAAGGGCTATACAGGTAGCCAATCTACAAGCTCACAACGCGTCACATTGTGAAGCATTTGTAGGTCGCCTATTTTGGATAGGTTTTGTAACTAAATAGTATATTGGATCCATTGGAACAGAGGCTCCTTTTTCCATTTCCTGAAAAGTATTAGTATATAGTTTTGGACATACAAGGTTTCTACCCGACAGCAATGATATTGTTACGGTCGTTGCTGTCGGGCAGAAACCAAAAGTAGTGAACACAAAAGTAGTGAAAATAGCCGATCTACAAGCTCACAGCGTGTCGCATCGCGAAACGTTGTGAGCTTGTAGATCGTTTTCTAAGATGATAATTAAAAAAACGAACGGTTTTGGTCACACTGACTGTACGAGTTACGCTGATACGCCCGATACTGTACATCGATACGCCCTTCTAAAAGGCAGCTATAGACGATGCCAGCACTGCATTATCAGCTCTCACTCACTGTGATCCACCAGCAGGCAGACGGGCCCAGCCAGTCATCAGATAATGAAGACACAGCTCTTTGGGAAGACGCCGCTATACAGACAATTAATTAACTAATTGCTCTAACGAGCTCGTTAATGCCACGCTGTGTTCTTTTGGCAGCCGTTGTGAATTCAATTAAAAGGGCTAATTCAATTAAACAGGTGCAGAGAGATCACAGCTGCTTCTCTCGGCGAGCATTCCCCACACACACACGCACACGCGCGCGCGCACGCACACACACACACACACACACACACACACACACACACACACACACTCACACACACACACACACACACACACACACACACACACACACACACACACACACACACACACACACACACACACACACACACACACACACACACACACACACACACACACACACACACACACAGACAGCAATCCTACAGGTGCTGCTGTGTGTGTGTGCACTGGCTCTGATGTCTCTAAATGAGACCTTGGCAGTGGATCAAAAGCATAATGTTATGCAGATCAAGTGGTGTGTACTTGATCTGCATAACAGCATGTGTTGTTTTGGTGCACTCTCTCTCTCTCTCTGGTGTCTCAATGAGGCTTGCCATCTTCAATCCAGAGCACCGCTCCAATAAAGGCTCTAGTGGCATTGGCTGATCTGTATAATTGACTGAGAGTTGCTCAATAAGTGCTTCATGAAAGTAAAAGTGATCTCGAGGATAGCATAGTTATATTACTGGAAATAGTGTTGGTTAAAGGACGATTTCACCCACTTTCAACCTATCTTCATATAATTAGTCCTCACTAATGCTTATGATAAAATGGTGTACATTTTTTCTACTCTGCCTGTTTCTCATAGGAGGGCTGAGAACACTTCAGAAACCCGCCTAACGGTGACATCATCGTATAGGCAGATTTTTTTCTCAAACAATTTTTTTAGAGAGTGTAAAATAATCATCGTAAAGGCAGATTTGTTTCTAATTTTTTTTTTAGAGAGTGTAAAATAAACACTCATTCAATCATTTTACGCTCTCAAGAGTTAAAGATCTATAAGGGTCCATTTGGTTTCCAACTCTCCATCATTTAGCTGGGGACCACCTGGAACCCCCCTCAAGGACCACTGGTGGTCCCCGGATCACTGGTTGAGAACCACTTGGTCTAAACAATACACTGTCAAGCGCATGGCCTGCATGGGTCTATATGTGGTTTTGGGGGGTTATAGGCGCAGCAGCATACAAATGACGGCCAAGCAGGCTAGACAGCCGATAGGCTGAATGAAACGCTGAGGTCAGCGGTTAGCTAAACCGCCACAGAGATGATAGCTGTTGATTCATTCCCCCCCCCCCCGTCCATAGGTTCGCCCCTTTTTACCCTCCCCCCCAAAAAAACATCAGCTACCACTGCATATCAGTTCCTCTTTTTTTAATTTCCAGATAAGCGAGGTTCATTTTTCTCCCCGGTGCCATGTAGCCGCGTGACACGCCATAGCAGCATATATATTAAGCATGTCGTTTGTTGTCTCTGTCGGGTGGAAACCTTGTATGTCCCTCCCTGGGGAAAAAAACCTTTTGAGTTCCAATGGATCCAATGTAGTTATTATTTAGTCACAAGCTCTTGCTAATACTTTTCATTGGTTTTTCTGAAATGGCAAAAAAATAGCTGATCGCTTGTAGATCGGCTATTATTGCTACTTTGTTTTTGTACAACGAAGTGGGGCATTCAATTCTGGAAGAAAAAAATGAATAAAGAAAACAACAATATTAAGCATGGCGTCGCTGTTAGGCAGAAACCTCATGTCCTTCATATGTCAGTTCAAGTTCAAGTTAATTTTTTCCCGTAACCTAACGCCCTCCAGTGCTTCATCATACAAGAGTGTTGCACAAAAGTAGTGAGAATAGCAGATCTACAAGCTCACAACGCATCGCAATTCAAGATTCAAGAGATTCATTGTCAAAAGGATGTACGTGTACATGCACTGTGAAAAAACTTAGGTCGGGGCATCGTACATCGGCTATTTTCACTATTTTAAATGCTTATTACAATAATAATAATAAAAAGAACGGTTTTGGACATACAAGGTTTCCAACGGACA
>NC_137623.1:47837286-47842286 GCF_963280865.1 Gymnoscopelus braueri | reverse complement strand
AGCTGGGCTGCTGTTTGCAGACAGTATAATCAACATATCAGCCTTAATGTCATTAGAGGCATATGAGAAATAATATCGCATGAAATTATATTGCACATGCAGCACGTGTGTGTTTGCCTATTGCTCTCCTGACACGCGCGCAAACCCACGTCCAAAGCATGCACCTCATTTGCATATATACCTCACACATGCAGACACACACACACACACACACACACACACACACACACACAGGAAGTATAGTGATACAGAATTGTATCACTCTACTTGTAAGACATCAACATTAGGACAGTGATTTAATTAATTGACATTCATAAAATGTTACCATTACTCTATTTCTTTGGGCTATTGTATCCATAACTCTACTATCTATAAGCTCACAACGCGCAGTGCAGCGATGTTTGTAGATCGGCTATTTTCGGTGCATGACATCGGCCCACAACCAAGTATAAATCAGGCATAACTCCAACCCCAACCGCCTAAACCTAAAGTCTAAATGCATAATCCTATCCTAACCTGAAACTTAACTAAAACATTAAAAATATATATATTTTGTTTACCATAAAACATACATTTCTGTTGTGAGGAACAGGTATAATGGTCCTCACTTCTCTAATTCTACTATCCTTGTGGGGACATTTTCCCCTCACATGTACCTATTGATACAAAGGTTTGGCTGTTATCGTTTCCTGTTATAGTTTCTGTCTTATTCTTTGTGTGATTCTTTGTCTCTGCTATGTTATGATCTAGCAGACCATGTGTCCAATTTCCGACACATTTAGCTTAAAAATCGATCATGCCTGGAGCCTTTCGAAAGTGTACTTTTATATGTTCAGTATATATTTGTATTCCTTATTTGGCCTCAGTAGCGAACTATTCTATCCTTCTTCTTCATGTACTTTCCGCCACACTGGATGCCTCCCACAGGTCGGCAGTATAACGCAGTTGATATCAAACTGCGCATGCGTCGACTCCAGGTTGTGTTGCTATTAGCACACATAGCTTAGCTCAAACAGCTTCTCATGGCTGTGGTAGAAAGCGCACATCCCCGGGTAGCACAACGGAGCAGAGCGTCGGGACCAACGCGCCAGCGAATGCTTCACATTTAAAAACAAATTTATTTTAAAGATTTTTCAAGGTTTTAATTAAAAAATACCATGACTTTTGTTATATTAGCATTAAAATTGTAATGTTTTTGCCAGTTATTCGGGGGGCCTAGATGCGGTATCCTCACGGCCGACCAGCGGGACCCCGGCCCCACAGGTCGAGAACCACTGCTATATACATGCCGTACACACACACACACACACACACACACACACAAAGAGATGGAGCCCAGTGGCGGTGAGTCAAGAGGATATTAGTTAGTGTGAGGCTTCCATATCCTGGATGCATAGAGGGCTGCGAGCGGCGATGGCCTCTATTGATGGACACTGGTGTAAAGCCATCACTCACGTTATGGGGCTTTAATTGGAGACAGCATAAAACGATAAACCCAGAAACATGCATGGCTGAACACTGCAATGTAAACCATTAATCATATCCCAGCGCAAGACAAGTGGCCGCCACATGCACGCACGCATACATACATATACACACACACGCTCTTGAGCACATGCAGTGCGCACGGACATGCATGCATGTATACACACACACACACACACACAATACACTGGCCCTCCACCACATATATATGCTCACTGAGGAGACGCACACGCGCGCACACACACACACACACACACACAAAGCGTGGCACAGACAAGTGGCCCAGACACATATTCTGATGATAGATGACCCATTTAACTTTGATTTCTGAGAGAAATGAGCTTGCCAGCGATACAGGGAAATACCACGCGCACGCACATACACACGGACACACACACACACACACACACACAGGGAACAAGAGAAAGAGATACTATTCACATAGGAACTCACAGTATATGCATTCATTATAAATAAATAAGGGTGTGTGTTGCGCTTTCTCTCAGACACAACCACACACGCGCGCAAGCACGCACACACAGAGACACACACACACGCACACACACACACACACACACGCACACACACGCACACACAAACCAAATACACAAACACAGCAGTTATTTGCATGAGAAGGGTGATAATTTGGGATGATTTGTGACATTAAGCAATCAGAAGTGAATTCATTCATCAGTCGGTGTGTCTAACAATACATATTCTGCAGTGGTCATAAACACACACGCGCACGCACATGCAAGTACGTACGCACACACACACACACACACTTGTAAATCTGCTCAATGGCATGGTCAGACAAGAGAATAAATCAGCAGGTGAGAAAGTCGAGACAAAGGAATAAGAACAGAGCGCGCGCACACACACACACACACACACACACACACACACACACACACACACACACACACACACACACACACACACACACACACACACACACACACACACACACACACACCTCAGTGCTACACAATGTCCAACGCAAGGTAATCCCTTGTTATCCAGGTGTCAAGAATGGAATGTGATGAACTGCATACTGTAATTGCTTGTTTGTTTGACTTGTGTTTTAGATGTATATGCTGACTGTGACATTCAATCCATTCAAGGTTCATTGTCTTTTTTGTTTTCAACAAACGTGGATCGTAATTCAGTTTGTGATTAGCCTGTTTTATTAATTGGTGTGATCTCACCAAGCTCTTGTAACTGTGCTTTTAGTCTGTTTTTAACACAGACGCAGAGTTTGGTTCTATTTACATTGTGTGCACCTTATATTGTCGCATTGTTGTGGTCTTTTTGCTGTTTTGTTGAGGTTTTTGTTCGTTCTTTATGCAATATCTTGTTTATTGTTATATATTGGGGAGGATTATGGATGAAAATTTGCATCCTTGCTAACTCTACTTTAGTGCATAGAATCGCACTGAAAGTGATCCAAACGATATTGTCCACGACTATAGTTGCGGTGTGGACGCTGCCGTCCAATTGAGTTGGAACGATTTTTAAAACATATTTACAGTTATCGTGTTTGATGTGAATGGCCCTTTTAGCTGGTGGTTAAGATGTTTGGCTTTAGTATTCCTTCCGACACAGGAAAGCCAGGTTCTAATTACATTTATGGCTGTCACAATACAGAAGTGTTACTTGACGATTAATTGTCACAAAAATATTTAATTGTGTTTTTGCCGTTGAACACTGGAACATCTAAATAAAAAAGTATCTATTTATGTTTGGCTTTTAGGCAAAGAATTGCAGAGGGCATCTATGGCAAATAACTTAAATATACAAAGAAAAGACTGACATATTTAATCATTTGTACAATTGTTTAAAAGTAGTGTCGCATCGCGACGGGCTGTGAGCGTGTAGATCGGTTCTTTCCACTATTTTTGAAAATATTTGAAAAAATCAGAACATTTTTCAACATGGAAACAATTGACGTTTATGCAAAGATAATTGCGATTATCTCAAATAATTGTGATTAGAAGATTATGTAATTATTGTGACAGGCCTAATTACATTGACACTATGATAACGTTAGATTGAATTGTCTCAGAAGTAAGGGATAGAGCATGGAGAAGTGGAGCTGATATCTTCCTTTGATTTGTGCTCCATGAAAACATGAAGATATGAGCTACAGCATCAAGTCTGTTCGGTTTTGGAAATATAGTGTATATACATTATATGTATGTATGTGTACCACTCTGGCAGAAAGATGATTCACAATGTAACCTTCCATTAATTCAAAGTCACAGTTATGCTATCTCCCAAATGTCATGTGTTGTGTTAGTTAATTACGGGGCCAGAGCTCTCAGCTCTGGACCTGTTTTAATGTTCCCCTCTTTTTTCTTCCGCCACTTTTGGCAGTTCTGGCTGAACCGTGCATACGCTTTTTACGAAACTTGGCCATATGGTAGATGGTCATGAAAAACTATCAAGAAATAATTCTCACAATCTTTCGTCAAAAGGTGGCGCTATAGCAAAATGCCAACTTTGAACAGGTACAACTCATGCCCTGTTTGACCTACAGCCATGAAACTTCAATATACATATGCGTCTACTCATGATCAACAACTTTCACACTCTGACTTTTGACCTCTGACCTTTAGATCTCCCACCATTTTGAATAATATGAAAAACAGTTAAAACCTATCTCCTCCTGGGATTTTTTAGTAATCTGCACGAAACGTTTTACACATGAACTTTGAACCTATGCCGAAAAACATGTGCAAAAGATTTTCCATAAGTGAAAAAATGAAGCTTTAATGAGCCAATGAATATTGCAGTTTTATGACAATTATTCATCTGCCCCTAACACATACATGCAGACTCACATTTCTTTGAAACTTTGCGGTAATGTTGAGGGTCATTCCAAATATCACTGAAACCAATCTTACTCCAATTGGTCAAAGGGGGGCGCTATAGCGATTTTTTTTAAATGCAAACTTTAAACAGGCAAAAGTCATGCCTCGTTTGGCCGACAGCCATTAAACCTGCTTACACATGTGCCTTGACTCATGAGGAACACATGTATCACGTTAACCAGTAAGCTCCGCCCTTAGATTGTCTGCAATTTTGAGCAGTTTGAAAAACACTTAAACCCAGGATTTTTCAGCTATTTGCGTGAAACTGTATCATCTGTGTGATCTCCTTTTTCACAGATTCTTGTCTGTTGGTCCAATGGCTTCTCCCTTAAGCGAGTGCCTCACGACCGCAAGGTTGCCGGTTCAAGCCTCACTTGATGCAGACTCATTTAAGTTGAATTGCAAAAAACATGACTGTATCAATGAATACATATGCAAACGGTAAAGATAACATGAAATGCTTATTTGAGAGTATGTTTTTTCAATGTATGACGTACTTCATTGTGAAAATATCCGATCTACAATCTCACAACTTTTCAGATAGCAACGTTTTGTGAGCTTGTAGATCGGCTGCTTTCACTGGTTTCGGTTTCGAGGAGACATACAATTTCTCTATTGGTAAATGGTTTGTGAACGAGTGAT
>NC_137623.1:47820193-47832693 GCF_963280865.1 Gymnoscopelus braueri | reverse complement strand
CTCCCAAATACACACACACACTTGTATGCTCACACGCACAAGTACACTCACCACACACACACACACACACACACACACACACACACACGTCACACACACACACACACACACGTTCCATACAGCAGTTGCAGCCCCACAGTTCCCCTCTGTCCCTCACATGCTTGGTTTCCTCACTAATTGCTGCCATTCGTCAGTGAGTGTGTGTGTGTGTGTGTGTGTGTGTGTTGTGTGTGTGTGTGTGTGTGTGTGTGTGTGTGTGTGTGTGTGTGTGTGTGTGTGTGTGTGTGTTGTTGTTCTAGTCCTGTGTTCTTATACTGTATGTGCTGTTGTGAGCAATTATTCCAGGAGACAAGAGAGACAAAGACCTACAGGACAGACAGGTGACGGGGAAGAGAGAGAGACAGATAGACAGATGCTACAGAACTGACACACACACACACACACACACGTACTGCTATAACTTGTGAGAACATCAGCATTTTAGGACGGCAACTTTGCGATTACCTTAAAATTACCCGTTTTGTAATTGTAAGTCTAGCTCCAAAAAATATAGTTTTTTTAAACCACAAAACAACCTTTTCTCTTATGAGGACCAGAAGAATGGTCCCTCACCATGTATATTTCAGAAATTCTACACACACACACACACACACAACACACACACACACACACACACACACACACACACACAACACACACACACACACACACACACACACACACACACACACACACCTGTCAGAGTGCCATCAGGCATACTAACCCTGTCAGCATTCAGAGTGTCTTGCCAGCTAGAATCAATCTCAGGTATAATACGCAGGCTGCCTCTTTTATCGGGAACAATAAACAGCAACTACTATTCCCCTGCTTCAATTTACATAAAGCTATATTTATGCACAAACTCTCTCACTCTGCTCAACAAGTACCAAGAAATGTGCAGAAAAACACCCCAGCTGGCCCTCTTGTTTTTGGCACCCGTTCAGTGGTGCCAAAAGTACTTTATTTTAACCCATTAAGACCAGGAAAGCATCTGTCATTTTAGGCACCGAGTGCCGCACTATGAGCTTGTAGATCTGCTATATATTTTTTTTAATCATGAAAACTTGAGCAAAACTTTGAATATGTATATTTTTTCAAGCGAGCATTTGTAGCTCAAATCTTTACTTCTGGCGGTCCCTGGAACTACATATTTTGAGATGGGGGTCCGCAGCCAAATGCATATCATTTTGGGGTTCCTTGGACATGAAAAGGTTTGAGAACCACTGATATTATAGCGACATAAGTAAAACATTGAGTAAAAGTGCAAAAGTACGGGTATCAATATATACTTACAGTACCAAAGTAAAAGCGCTCAAAGTTTGCCAGACCTTTTCGCTAGCTCTGCTAGTTTCACACAGTCAATGTATAAATTGTTTAATACCTGTTTGGTACTAATGATCTAAATCTACGAAGTAGCATCAACATCAATTAAGCTGTAAAATAATTGTAGTGGAGTAAAAAAGTGGAGTAGAAGTTTAAAATGGAAACACTCAGGGAAAGGAAAAGTACCCCAACATTATGTATTTATTTACATTCCACCATTGGGACCCATAAAAAAACGCGAAAATCGTAACAAACATAACAATAAATAAAAGCCTATGAATGTTAAAGTCAAATCAAATCAAATGAAAAGGCTTCCCTGATCGAACTTGTGGATTGTTGGGTCATTGAAGCAGCAAGAAGTGTATGTACAGTATGAAGAGCATGGAGATGGTGATTGCATCTTAACTTTTTCACTGTGTAGTGAACAGTTATTTTTTGCATGTGGGCTGACGGGACTGATTGTGCTCATTTTAGCAATCATAAAACAATATGACTGAACTGATTGGTATAAAGATGTTTGTTTTATGTGTAGGGTTTGTCTGTGTGTATGCGTGTGTGTGTGTGTGTGTGTGTGTGTGTGTGTGTGTGTGTGTGTGTGTGTGTGTGTGTGTGTGTGTGTGTGTGTGTGTGTATGTGTGTGTATGTGTGTGTGTGTGTGTGTGTGTGTGTGTGTGTGTGTGTGTGTGTGTGTGTGTGTGTGTGTGTCCATTTAATAACTAGGCCTGTGGTTATTACGTTTACTTCAGTGTGATTGGGTGTGCACGCAGGAGGGCGTGTGTGTGTGTGTGTGTGTGTGTGTGTGTGTGTGTGTGTGTGTGTGTGTGTGTGTGTGTGTGTGTTCAACATGATAATTTGTCAGTTTATGCTGCGAGGGAGGTAAACAGATAACCAATCCACGGCTCAATCCCTCATCCCGCTCTGATTGTAAATCAACTGCAACTCTCAGAAGCAATCAGCGAAAGCAATCCACAGCCTGCACACATACCTTATCAATCAGTGCAACCATCACACTGTCCACACACACACCACCACACACACACACTCATGGACACCGGTAAAACTCACTCACACACACACACACACACACACACACACGCTTCCGTTGATGTTGCTGACTGTGACCCTCTAACATGCATAAGAACATATTGTAGCTGTCGGTAAGACTTCTTCTCCACATTTCACCTTTATATGTTTTTTTGCTCTCCATAAATGAATGCCCTACTTATCAGCCTGTGGGAGTATTGCAAGTGATATCCCAGATCATATTTAAAAGAAAATAATAACAAGTTATTTTTCCCCCCCACTGTGATCAGTGGTGCAAAGTAACTAAGTACATTTACTCAAGTACTGTACTTAAGTACAGTTTTGAGGTATTTTTACTTTACTGGAGTAGTTCTAATTTTCTGTACTTTTACTTCTACTCCACTACTTCTCAGAGACAAAATTAAAATGCACGTGGCCCACCCATCTGACATCTGACCACTTAAAACGACAGCCGTTAAGTAGTCAGGTGGGTGGGCCCCCTTTTCAAGAGGGCCCTGATCCAGAAAAGTTTGAGAACCAACTGCACTTACTTTATAATTTGTACAGTGTCGCACAAATATAGTGAAAATAGTCAATCTACAGCAGTGGTCCGGGGACCACCAGCGGTCCTTGAGGGGGTTCCAGGTGGTCCCCAGCTAAATGATGGAGAGTTGTTAACCAAATGGACCCTCATAGATCTTTAACTCTTGAGAGCGTAAAATGAAACCAAATGGACCCTTATGGGTCCATTTGGTTTCATTTTACGCTCTCAAGAGTTACATTATTGTTTAACATCTGCATTACTTAATTTACAAGAAGTAACACCATTAGAGAATGTAGAAGAATTTTTATTTTGACCAACATTTGCCTGTTATCTCTCCTGTGGTACCAACATCAATACAGCATGGAATGAATTGTGGACAAAATCGTATCCAACAGTAACAAAATATTCTAAGTGTTGGGTCTGAGAGTCTAAATCTCATCAAACGATAGTCTGTGGCTCAAATGCCGAATAAATAATGGATATTGATATGAAAAGGGTTGAAAACCACTGATCTACAGGCTTGTAGATCTGCTATGTTTGCTATTTTTATAAATAATGTGACATAACCAAAATATCAGGTTGAAAGTGGTTAAGTGTGTGTGCGAGTGTGTGTGTGTGTGTGTGTGTGTGTGTGTGTGTGTGTGTGTGTGTGTGTGTGTGTGTGTGTGTGTGTGTGTGTTTTATATATGGAACGTATTAACAACAGATTGTGACTTAATATTAACTACATTGGATCCTGCATATATCTTTTTCCATTTTCTGAAAAGTAACAGTTTTGTACATACAACGTTTCCGCCCGACGGCGACAAATAATGTACAAAAATACACACAAGCGTGCACACGTAGACAGGCTGCATACACACTGACGCACACACACACACACACACACACACACACACACACACACACACAGTATGCGTGCACAGCAGTGGTGGAAAACAGTCTTTACTGTTACAAGTAAAAGTCTTTCAAATGTATAAAAATCTTTTGAAAATAGCAGATCTACAAGCTCAAAATGCGTCGCATCACGACGCATTGCATATCACAGAGCTTGTAGATCGGCTATTTTCAAATGGCCCAAATGTATATAGGGATGTAGGGAGTAGACGATAAAATGACCAAAAGTTTTTTTGAAAGTGTAATATCCCTTTAATGTGTGTTTTGTAATAATAATCAAAGTACAAAGTAACTAGTAACTAAAGTTTTCAAATAAATGTAGTGGAGTCAAAGCACAATATTTGGATCTGAGATGTGGTGGAGTAGAAGTAAAAGTATTGGAAATTGGAAATACTCAAGTAAAGTAAACTTATCTCAAAATTGTACTTAAGTACAGTACTTAAGTAAATATACTTAGTTACTTGCCACCACTGGTGCACAGTATACACATTCAAACTCGCAAAAACAAAATGGATGAAACACAGACACACAGATACGGTATATTGTACGTGTGCATGCAAAACGACGGGGAAATGTGTGGAAATTTGTTAACA
This sequence comes from Gymnoscopelus braueri, assembly GCF_963280865.1. Taxonomy (NCBI): domain Eukaryota; kingdom Metazoa; phylum Chordata; class Actinopteri; order Myctophiformes; family Myctophidae; genus Gymnoscopelus; species Gymnoscopelus braueri. Next base: position 47,828,274 of record NC_137623.1, on the reverse strand, counting down.
CAAGTTGGTCACACGAGGACAGGTGCATGGCGTGCACAAGCACATACACACACACACACACACACACACACACACACACACACACACACACACACACACACACACACACACACACACACACACACACGTTTAAACAGGCACAGCACCAGTGTACAGCAATTCAGTAATACCTCCTTCCTAAGCTTCTTTTCAAGGGGCCCGTTATACTTAGTTGCTCTACAAGTCCACAACGTGTCGCGATGCGACGCGTTGTGGTCTTATAGATCTGCTATTTTAGGTGGTGCGACGACACCCAACCGGCACGACGCAACTCAAGAATAAATAAGCGTGGCGTTCTCTTGTGGGTTTAGTGAAACAGGAAGACAGAGTTTCATCATCGCGCCGGGTGCCTGGCGGCCACGGGGACGGCGGCTACAGAAACAAGACGCATCAGTCCTAATTACACTCACATATTAATAACACAGGGGAAAATATTAATCTTGGGAAGGTAAACACTAAAGCCGCTTAAAGGACAAAATTGCAAATAAATCAGATTATATCCTATAGGAATATCCTCTGAAAGGACCACGGGGGTAATGAGAAAACTGGGCCACCCTCGTTCTCTCTCTCTCCATCCCTCCCTCCCTTCCTCCCTCCCTCCCACTCACTCTCTTTTTCCCTCACTCACTCTCTCTCTCTCTCTCTCTCTCTCTCTCGCTCTCTTTCTCTCTCTCTCTCTCTCTCTCGCTTTCAATCTGTTATGTTGCTCTCCCTATTCTCTGGTGGGATTGAAAAAGGTACGATTCCTGTGCGGTGCAGTGCAGGGCACCTGTGTGTGTGTGTGTGTGCGTGTGCGTGTGCGTGTGCGTGTGCGTGTGCGTGTGCGTGTGTGTGTGTGTGTATGTGTTCATAAAACCTGCAGTGTGATTCGCCTTCCACCACCAGCATCTTTGCATCCCTTCATCTCTCTCTCTCTCTCTGTATTCATTTTTCACCTCCAATTTTATTTTTTCATCAGCGGGGAGGGTGGAGGGGGAGGGCGTCGCCGAGCAGATTCAATTAGGCTCTGCGATTGGCCCGCTGGCATTCAGCGGGGTCACGCAAAGGTTAAAGAATTCATTGGCACAAACATGATTATGTGTCTGTAGTGTCTGATCACAACCAAGCTCTGTCAGCACAGAGAGGAGCCAGGTCCCTTCACCATCACTATACCATACCACCTCCCTTCACTATCACTATACCATACCACCTCCCTTCACCATCACTATACCATACCACCTCCCTTCTCCATCACTATACCATACCACCTCCCTCTACCATCACTATACCATACCACCTCCCTTCTCCATCACTATACCATACCACCTCCCTCTACCATCACTATACCATACCACCTCCCTTCACCATCACTATACCATACCACCTCCCTTCACCATCACTATACCATACCACCTCCCTTCACCATCACTATACCATACCACCTCCCTTCACCATCACTATACCATACCACCTCCCTTCACCATCACTATACCATACTACCACCTCCCTTCACCATCACTATACCATACCACCTCCCTCTACCATCACTATACCATACCACCTCCCTCTACCATCACTATACCATACCACCTCCCTTCTCCATCACTATACCATACCACCTCCCTCTACCATCACTATACCATACCACCTCCCTTCTCCATCACTATACCACACCACCTCCCTTCTCCATCACTATACCATACCACCTCCCTCTACCATCACTATACCATACCACCTCCCTTCTCCATCACTATACCATACCACCTCCCTTCACCATCACTATACCATACCACCTCCCTCTACCATCACTATACCATACCACCTCCCTTCACCATCACTATACCATACCACCTCCCTTCTCCATCACTATACCATACCACCTCCCTTCACCATCACTATACCACACCACCTCCCTCTACCATCACTATACCATACCACCTCCCTTCTCCATCACTATACCATACCACCTCCCTTCACCATCACTATACCATACCACCTCCCTCTACCATCACTATACCATACCACCTCCCTTCACCATCACTATACCATACCACCTCCCTTCTCCATCACTATACCATACCACCTCCCTTCTCCATCACTATACCATACCACCTCCCTTCACCATCACTATACCACACCACCTCCCTTCACCATTACTATACCATACCACCTCCCTTCTCCATCACTATACCATACCACCTCCCTTCACCATCACTATACCATACCACCTCCCTCTACCATCACTATACCATACCACCTCCCTTCTCCATCACTATACCATACCACCTCCCTCTACCATCACTATACCATACCACCTCCCTCTACCATCACTATACCATACCACCTCCCTCTACCATCACTATACCATACCACCTCCCTTCTCCATCACTATACCATACCACCTCCCTCTACCATCACTATACCATACCACCTCCCTTCTCCATCACTATACCACACCACCTCCCTTCTCCATCACTATACCACACCACATCCCTTCACCATTACTATACCATACCACCTCCCTTCTCCATCACTATACCATTCCACCTCCCTTCACCATCACTATACCATACCACCTCCCTCTACCATCACTATACCATACCACCTCCCTTCTCCATCACTATACCATACCACCTCCCTTCACCATCACTATACCATACCACCTCCCTTCACCATCACTATACCATACCACCTCCCTTCACCATCACTATACCATACCACCTCCCTTCACCATCACTATACCATACCACCTCCCTCTACCATCACTATACCATACCACCTCCCTTCACCATCACTATACCATACCACCTCCCTCTACCATCACTATACCATACCACCTCCCTCTACCATCACTATACCATACCACCTCCCTCTACCATCACTATACCATACCACCTCCCTTCTCCATCACTATACCATACCACCTCCCTCTACCATCACTATACCATACCACCTCCCTTCTCCATCACTATACCATACCACCTCCCTTCACCATCACTATACCATACCACCTCCCTCTACCATCACTATACCATACCACCTCCCTTCACCATCACTATACCATACCACCTCCCTTCACCATCACTATACCATACCACCTCCCTTCACCATCACTATACCATACTACCACCTCCCTTCACCATCACTATACCATACCACCTCCCTCTACCATCACTATACCATACCACCTCCCTCTACCATCACTATACCATACCACCTCCCTTCTCCATCACTATACCATACCACCTCCCTCTACCATCACTATACCATACCACCTCCCTTCTCCATCACTATACCACACCACCTCCCTTCTCCATCACTATACCATACCACCTCCCTCTACCATCACTATACCATACCACCTCCCTTCTCCATCACTATACCATACCACCTCCCTTCACCATCACTATACCATACCACCTCCCTCTACCATCACTATACCATACCACCTCCCTTCACCATCACTATACCATACCACCTCCCTTCTCCATCACTATACCATACCACCTCCCTTCACCATCACTATACCACACCACCTCCCTCTACCATCACTATACCATACCACCTCCCTTCTCCATCACTATACCATACCACCTCCCTTCACCATCACTATACCATACCACCTCCCTCTACCATCACTATACCATACCACCTCCCTTCACCATCACTATACCATACCACCTCCCTTCTCCATCACTATACCATACCACCTCCCTTCTCCATCACTATACCATACCACCTCCCTTCACCATCACTATACCACACCACCTCCCTTCACCATTACTATACCATACCACCTCCCTTCTCCATCACTATACCATACCACCTCCCTTCACCATCACTATACCATACCACCTCCCTCTACCATCACTATACCATACCACCTCCCTTCTCCATCACTATACCATACCACCTCCCTCTACCATCACTATACCATACCACCTCCCTCTACCATCACTATACCATACCACCTCCCTCTACCATCACTATACCATACCACCTCCCTTCTCCATCACTATACCATACCACCTCCCTCTACCATCACTATACCATACCACCTCCCTTCTCCATCACTATACCACACCACCTCCCTTCTCCATCACTATACCACACCACCTCCCTTCACCATTACTATACCATACCACCTCCCTTCTCCATCACTATACCATACCACCTCCCTTCACCATCACTATACCATACCACCTCCCTCTACCATCACTATACCATACCACCTCCCTTCTCCATCACTATACCATACCACCTCCCTTCACCATCACTATACCATACCACCTCCCTCTACCATCACTATACCATACCACCTCCCTCTACCATCACTATACCATACCACCTCCCTCTACCATCACTATACCATACCACCTCCCTTCTCCATCACTATACCATACCACCTCCCTCTACCATCACTATACCATACCACCTCCCTTCTCCATCACTATACCATACCACCTCCCTTCACCATCACTATACCATACCACCTCCCTCTACCATCACTATACCATACCACCTCCCTCTACCATCACTATACCATACCACCTCCCTTCACCATCACTATACCATACCACCTCCCTTCTCCATCACTATACCATACCACCTCCCTTCACCATCACTATACCATACCACCTCCCTCTACCATCACTATACCATACCACCTCCCTCTACCATCACTATACCATACCACCTCCCTTCACCTTCACCATCACTACCAGACCACCTCCCTTACCAGATCACCAGACCACCATCACCACCAGACTACCAGACCACCAGACCACCGAACCAGACTGGAGTTAATTGGTTACCAAAAATAACCAATAATCAATTATTTAATGAAATACTATACTATAATGCGACTCATTGTAGATCTATAAGCTCACGACACATTGTGATGGGCGCGTTGTGAGCTTGTAGATTGGCTATTTTTGAAACATTTTTGAAAAAATATTCGCTTATAGGGGTCCCAGGCACAAAATCTTTTTAGATGGGGGGCCCACGGCCACTGGTATACATTAGACACACTCACAAGTGTGCCTCACACACACACACACACACACACACACACAGACACACACACGCACACAGACTAGCAGCAGAGTAATAAAGCTCACCCTAGCACAGAAATTAAAGCCAGTCAATGACCCTGTGTGCTGAGCACACATTAAATCATTTTTATACCCAGATCAAACAGCCAACATAATACCCCGCTCTGCACATGTATCCTCCACCACCTGGAGACCAGCAAAAAAAAAAGAGAGCAACAACAAATCAAACATCATATTGGATGTGCCAGATTCATGTCAGGACATGAGACTAATACTAAATATCGTTGCTGTCGGACAGAAACCTTGTATGTCCAAAAACGTATTTGAAAAACGTGTGAAAACAGCTGATCTACAAGCCCACATAGATCAATAGATCGGCTATTTTCACTACTTATGTGCGACATTCTTGTATGATAATTAACAAAAACATATACAAATATGGAGATACAAGGTTTCTGCCCGACAGCAAAAAAACATAGGAAATATGGTACAATAACAGTTGCAGGATCTTTTTCTATTCAAAAAGGACAAGGCAGAGAGAGAGAGAGAGAGGAGCGCATTATGAGATATTGGATTGATAGTGCTCCTTCAGTTGAATATAATAGAACAATAATGTTGCTCCTGGGTTTGCAAATATTGCATTATGATTTTGATGTGCTTTACGGAAGCAGAAGCTGTCGCTGCAGAGGAAATTATGTCAATAAATTAAATAAATAAATAAATAAATGAAGCCTCACATTTTTAAGACAAAGGAATGAAAGGAAATTGAAGCTGGGTGTGTACAGTAAATATAATACAAGCATCTCCCACGTGTGCATTTGTGGCTCTCAGTGCATGTAGATTTAGAGATACATTATAGACTGTAGCGCATATGCACGTTCGTGTGTGAGCATGCGTGTTTTCACATGCCACACACGAACATGCACACACACAAACACACACACACGCGCGCACATGCACACACACACACACACGCGCGCGCGCGCATGCGCGCACACACACATGCACAAACAGAGTCTTTTATCAACAAGAGTACACTGAAGTGTGTGTCGGTGTTGTGTTTTGCTACTAGCTAGTGGTACGGATATTAAGACACCCTTTTCAAGAAAAATAATATACGTACAGTATATACATAGTTTCACTGAAGTTTACACGACTAAAAAGAGAGTTATACATCAAATGGGGAACATCAAAAGTATGTTTAGTTATAAATATAGTAATAGTTATTATGATGGGATACAAGTTATTATTATATATGTATTAGTTATTAATTGTTTATAAAAGTGTAATAATCATGGACAGGAAATAGTTTAAACCCCATTCAATCCCAACCCCATTTAATCCGGGAAAGCAAGTGTCATTTTAGATGTCTTTGGCTATTCAAAAAAATAGTAGATCTACAAGCTCGTAGCGTGGCACCGAGTGCCGCACTACGAGCTTGTAGATCTGCATTTTTTTGGGTAAAATCGTGAGAATTTTGTGCAAATCTTTTGAATGTATGTTATTTTTTACATTTGTAACTCAAATATTTGCTTCTGGGGATCCTACAAATGTCTTCTAAATCCTGACAGTTTTGTGAAAAAAACGATGTTGCTATATCAGTGGTTCTCAAACTTTTTCATGTCAAGGATCACCCAAAATTATATTTATTTGGCCGCGGACCCCCATCTCCAAATAGTTTGTTCCAGGGACCCCTTTAATGGGTTAATAAATGGACAATAAGATTAAATGCCATTTGTTCTGTCCACCGATCGGGGAGCCGCCCAGCCTAAACCAACTTGTGGGTTGTTCTGGTGGTAGTATGTATCTTGCCTTTATCCTTCATATCTCTTCAGTACAGTACAGCACACACACGCAAGCACACACTCACACACACACACACCCCACACACACACACACATCACTTCTAGAACACCTGAATAAAGAGTCACACTGCGAGTGATGCCTGCCAATCAATCTGTCATCCCTCAAAAACTCAGCAGCGGATTCCTTCCAGGCATCGGCTCGTCAGGTCTGGGAGACAGACGCAACCAGTCGATACAGCTGTTTGGCACTCCGCTCCCTTGTTGCAGCCTAATTGCCAGCACGACAGGCAAATATGTCCCCCCCCTCCCTCTCTTTCTCTCTCTCTCTCTCTCTCTCTCTCTCCTCTCTCTCTCTCTCTCTCTCTCTCACTCTCTCTCTCTCTCTCTCCTCTCTCTCTCCCTCTCTCTCTCTCTCTCTCTCTCTCTCTCCACCCGCCCTTGCCCGTGGCGTCGCTTTTAAAAAACTCCCCCATCCTGATGCTTGGACTGGTAGCGGTCCACACGGCTCTCAATCCCTATGAGCTTGTAGATCTGCTATTTTTCAAAAATCTAGAAAATGTGTGCAAATCTTTGAAAAATGTGTTTTAATATATATGTTTTGAAGCGAACATTTGTAACTCAAATCTTTGCTTCTGGGGGGTCCCTGGAACAAAATATTTTGAGATGGGGGGTCCGCGGCCCAAATACATATCTAAAAATGTTTTTCTAAATCCTAACAGTATGTTGCTATATCAGTGGTGCTCCAACTTTTTCCATGTCAAGGACCCCCAAAATGATATGTATTTGGCCACGGACCCCCATCTCAAAATATGTTGTTCCAGGGACCCCCCCAGAAGCACAGATCGGAGTTAAAAATGTTCGCTTTAAAACATAGCCTACAGTATTATATAAGATTTGCACACATTTTCAACGATTTTTCAAAACATCACAACGCATCACAACGCGTTGTGAGCTCCGCTATTTTTTCGCTACTTTTGTGTGATAAGTAGAGCATTAATTTGCGGAAATAAAAAAAGTTGAAATATGAAGATACAAGGTTTGTGCCCGCCAGCCACGGTCCCTCAGCATCCACACAGCAGACGGGTATTTACATGCATGGCTCCCCGAGCCGCGCAGAGAGCAAACAAGCTCATTTAAAAAGTTCACATGCTAATGTGTGACATTTAATCCAAACTTTACACGGTGCCAAAAGGACGCGCAACAA
>NC_137623.1:47807693-47815193 GCF_963280865.1 Gymnoscopelus braueri | reverse complement strand
TGTGTGTATGTGTTTGTCTGAACACAGTTATTTTTTAGGGGGGGTGGGGGGGGGGGGGGGGCGTTGTGTCAGTGTGTGTGGTACAGACAAGAGGGAACCAGGCACACGGAGCATCAAAGTGAGAAGAGGCTTGTCACCAGACGCCGAAATCAGAATCAAATGAATATTAATGTGGAACCAATTACCTCAGGGAAATGTTGTCTGTAGGTTGGCTTTTGCTAACGCGCACGTCTCACCTTTAGCAAAGTGGAAACAGCATGGGGGGGAAAAGCCTGGAGGCTGGAGGATGAGGCGGAAATGTTACGTTTTCTTTTTTCTCCCCTTTAACAAGCCTGTCTACCCCCCCCACTGAAATAGAATTGTCCAGCCTCCTTTCCTATCCTCTCCTCTCCCTCTTTTTAAAAAACTTAGATGGAAATGCAGTCCTTTGAATTAATTATAGAGAGCAGAACTGTGATTAAATTCCTTGACAATGCCTTTGGCTACAGTGAACACTAATAGTTGGCCAAGCTATCATTGTTATTTGTTTTCAAAATAATTGATACTACTAGCTGTAAAAGCAACACCTTAAAGCTTATATCATAAAATTGGATGCAAATTGTTCTCAAACCTACCAGGTGTAAATAGCAGATGCTATACAAACAGTGTATTGTCCATGTAAAAGCATTTTCTTTTACAGTGCAGTTACGCCTGACCTATAGTTGTGTGCCAGTATACCATACATCAAAACTAGCTGATCTACATGCTCACAACGTTGTGAGGTGCCATTTTTAGCTTTAGGGATATGGTTAATAATTTAAATGCCAATCATAAAATCGGCATCCTAAAATGCTGATGTCCTCACCAATATAGTAATATGATAATATAACATACTATATACAGAATTAACTGGAATATTATAAAATACTGTATACTGAAATAATTGGAATTACATAGTGTACACTTTCAGAATTGGAATTAGATATCATCCTGTACACTGAAAGAAATGCTATAACATGCCTCTCTCTCTCTCTCTCTCTCTCTCTCTCTCTCTCTCTCTCTCTCTCTCTCTCTCTCTCTCTCTCTCTCTCTTCATAATTAAGACAGACTAATTGTGAGCCATGGTGAGTGTTGCTGTAATGTTGCTGCATACATTATGCATAGAGAGCCCAGGCTGGGTGGGTGTGAGGCGTTGAACGAACCCGGGCCTGTTTGGAGTCATTAGGATTCAGTTTGTTAGCACACACATGGCACGGTGGTGGTGGTGGGGGGGGGGTTCATGGGGGGGGGGGGGCTGATGAAATATTGAGGCTGAGCAAGGCAGCTGCAGATGCTGGCTGTCATGTGTGAGAGAATGAATGTTATGACAAGAGTGTTTAAACATTCATGTGGAGGAGGAGAGTTTAGGAGGGCTTTTCATTAACACCAATATGTCTTCGTCTCTCCACTCGCTGCAGACACTCACTGCTGGAGGAGGCATGACAACAAGAGGGCGGGAGGGAGGGAGGGAGGGAGGGGGGGAGGGAGGAATTAAAGGGGAAATCCACCCATTTTCAATATTTAACTATGTCATTAATATAGCATAAAGGAGTTGTGTGGAAATAAGAAAAAATTTAAAAAAAAATTAACATTGCAAAAAAAATTAACATTGCAAAAAAATTAACATTGCAAATTACACTGTGATGACTCATCATGGTGTAATTTGCAATGTTAATTTTTTTGCAATGTTAAATTTTTTTGCAATGTTAATTTTTTTTTTAATTTTTTCTTATTTCCACACAACTCCTTTATGCTATATTAATGACATAGTTAAATATTGAAAATGGGTGGATTTCCCCTTTAACATGTTGGAGACGAAAGTGTCACACGTATACGCTCACAGCACTCCTGTGTAAAACACTCCTGAAGCAGTGTTGTTGCCAGGTTTTGCAAGAGAGACAAGTGGCCAGGTCTATACGAAAACAAGCCCAAAAGAAGCGACTGGTCCGCATAATCACACACACGGGGGGGGGGGGGGGGGGGGGGGGGGGGGTCCCTGCAAATATGTTTTGCTACTTGAACCCGATACCCTATACTGTACATCGGCTATTTGAAAATCCAGAAGCTCTCAATGTTTAATGTTGTTTAAATCAGTGGTTCTCAACGTTCGTGTTTTTCGTGTCAAGGACCCCCAAATTGAATGAATAGGAATGCGACAAAAACAAGTCTCCATGGGGTGACTAATCGATAGAAAATAAGTCATTTTGGGGGTAATCGATAGAAAAAAGTCATTTTGCGGGTGAACCATCTCTTTAAACACTTTTGAAAAAAGTACAAGCTCACAATACGTCGAGATGTTACACATTGTGAGCATGTAGATCTGCTATTTTTGAAAAATGTTGGAGGTTCCTGGTACGAGATGTATTCAAACGGGGGCCCGCAGTCAAATACATAACAATTTGGGGGTCCCTGACATGAACAAGTTTGCGAACCAGGGCTCTAAGGAATGTGGACAAGTCTGGTTGGAGTGAGGTTTATGAAGTTCACATACTGTACTGTGCTGTGCCATACAGAGCTTATTATATAGGCTGGACATCATGTCCATGTGCAATATGTCCAAACACTGCTCTGCTGCTGTTAGCTGAGGGCTCATCTATAAGCTTTCAGTTGATTTACTGTGATGAAAAGCCAGTGACATTCACAGGTTGGCTGGCAACAGAACTTCAAATCATCAGGTGGCTTTATTAGTGGCCGTGTCCACAGAGAACGCCTTTTGAGCTGAGCAGCCCTTTGGATATCATGTCCATAGCGCTCACACACAGCGTGATGCCCACACTGTTCCAACCTATCAACCATTGAGGTGCTCACTGCTCAAACGTCCTGTCATCTGTGTGATTAGCCAACCCGTTCTCACTCCAAAGGCGTCACATTTTTCCGCTCTGTCAGTAGCCCTGAAACGTAAAGTTTTGACATGACGGGACGCCATAGCGACGTCGTATGTTGACAAAACTATGCCTAAACCTAACCCTAATCCTAACCCTAACCTCACAAAAATATATCTAAACCTAACCCTAACCTCACAAAAACTGTGCGGAGAGAGAAAGAAAAAAAAGTCGAGAGAGAGAAAGAAAAAGTTACATCCACGCTGGGATTCGAGCACGTGAGGTTGCTGTCACTAGCTAAGCGCTGCTACCAGATTAGCCACGAGGCAGCTGACCAATAAGCAGATTCGAGTAGTATTTGAAGCTCCAATACGTGCGTTTTAGTTTTTGTAGTCCTATGGTTACGTATTAGGGAGTGAAAATGACAGAGCGGCAATAACTGACGCCTCTGTGTGAGAATGTGTTGGATTAGCACAAATAGCTTACAACGTAAACATGGATTTCTCATGGTTGTATTCAACCGGGTTCAGTCGGGTTGTAAATTATCGGGTTGTCACATACAATCAGGAGGATCAAATGACCTGCACTTCTTTCCAAAAAGTTGGACTGTTTCCAGCTTGAAGCGCTGCACCAAAAAATGCTGGCGCTGGGAGGAGTGCACCAGCATATCTTTACCATAGAAATACATGGAAGACTGCCGCTGCCAACTCAAAAGGTGTTCTCTGTGGACACAACCCTTTATACTCCCCTCAACAAATGATGTTATAGCATGACCTTCATCTTGTCCGTCCGTCTGTCCATCTGTCCATTAACATTGTCTTGTCAGTGCTTTACTGCCTTCATTTGGGGGTCCGATTGGAATGACAAATTATACACATGGGTTCAGTACCAAGATAGCTTGAAGAAGTTTGTGTTTCAGCATTCTGCACCCAAGGACAAGGTTATTGTGACGTTACTTGACAGATGTATAATGGTATATAGTAGAGTTTAAAAACAGTTCTCAATTATTTTGAAATACTGCTTTGTTTTGCTACAAGTTGTTACATACAATTTGAGCAAAGAGGAGAAATGTGACTAGATTTGTATTAACGGCACTGAAATCAATATTTGTAGTGGCAATGAACTTATGAACTTGCATAAACGTGCGAGGGGGTATAGAAAGAGCATCAGCCGCCCTTAACATAAGTGGCTTTGACTTGCAAAGTGTGTTTGCATAACATGAGCTTTGGTTAATGTCATAAATGGCTTTAAATGCAGCGGGGACATTAAAATATGCACAGTCATCCCTTTCCCCTAACGTCTTGATGGTAACATTTTGAATTAATCTAGTTTTCACTGGGGCGGCAACTCCATTTTGATATTCAAACTTTGCATGTGTGTGTGTGTGTGTGTGTGTGTGTGTGTGTGTGTGTGTGTGTGTGTGCGTGCACACGTGCGTGTACCTGTGTGCAAAGAGTGATCTAATCCATCTTAAATCAGTTAATAAGCAAAGGACAAGGAGTAGATGCCTCAGCAGAAATGAGCTAATATTTGCATGTCACCCCTTGCAGAAGACCTACAGTTAAGACACTGTGCTAGCTAGCGCCCAATATTTGGTCTTCTCATTATGAAAGTGCCAGCTTCACATGTTTAAGCCACGCGATTCAGCTCCCTACACCGGCTTCCATTAGTGCATTAGCAAAAGGTGCCGTGACCTAATGCTAATCTTAAGTGGGGGAAGAGCAAAGAATAAAAATGTAACCTTATCTTAAGTACTGTAGGTCCAAGGATTATTTATCCACCTCTATCCACGCACGCACACGCACACACACACACACACACACACACACACACACACACACACACACACACACACACACACACAAAAACTGAGCCTAATTCGCTGATGGATAAATAAATTAAAAAGAGCTAATTTAGATTTGGCTGTCGCCAATATTTCATCAAGATCAATTTTCATCAAATAAATTACTGCCAATATACTAAATTATATTAATGATTTATAATTGATGATAATTAGTTAAACTTCTTTAACTTCCCTTCGCTCTCTTCGTTCTTGGTCAGGCTCTTGCTTAGATTTGTTCATTCATCATTTGTTTTTTTTGGGCCATATTAACCACTTAGCCCTATATACTTTTTGTTTGACCACTAGCCGATCTACAAGCACAGATCAAGAGCTTGCAGATTTCAGCCATGTTTAACCACTTTAGCCCTAAATGTTTATAACAAAAATATCTGATGGGTGTCACGCGGACGACGCGGTGTGAGCTTGTACAGTAGATCGGCTATTTTTGCTATTTAAAGAAATACATAAATAAATGAACGTTTTCTGTAAAACAAAAAGATATCACGTTTAGAACACGTTAAAGGTTCTATGACATTCATTTTCCCTTTTTTAATTTTTAATGTTTTTTTGGGGGTTTTATGACCTCAATTACACCCAAAAAATCTGAACTTTGAACATTCAGTGGATTTTCTGTGGTCTGGGGTTTTCTGAATAATTAGGCTGAAAAGTAATCTGAGGTTGGCCCTTCGACAGTGAGGTCACAGCCGATTAATCCCGCCCACTCTCCTCCTCGCCCCTCCCCTCCCCTATCCTTTATTTTGGGGGGGGCGGAGCAGAGGCGATGATTGACAGGCAAAATCCCTCACCAGCGACACCCGCAGGCAAAGATTTCTTTTTTCATTGCAGTTGAAAAGGCTTTAGAAATGTGAGAGAAAAACACCTGCCATGGATCAATGGAGTGGAATTTTTTGTTAAAACTTTCTGTATACGTTTGAAGGACCATGACAAAGACTTTTAATTTGTGGTAAAACTGAACGTCATGAAACCTTTAAGTCAGACAGTAGTGGAAAGCAAGCCATGATTTTGTGCAACATGTTTAACATTTTGGACTAAATCCAAAATAGAACTTTGGTGCCCCCCACCCCCTTCCAAAGAGGGCCTCGGACCCCCAGGTTGGGAAACAACACTGAAATAGGATACAGAAAACATATTTCCGTGGAGTCTCTCTCTCTTTGAGGATAAACCTCAGCCACCGCACAATAAAGCTCTCATCCTCCTCATTGCAAATCATCGTGCAGGCCTATGGTCTTAATTACAGCGGTCCCACTGTCACCGATACAAAGCAAGCCAGAGGCAAAGAGAAAACCATGGCGTGTCAACACCAATACCCATCTACAAACAGAAACTACAGCCACAAACAATGACAAACTGCACTGCTGAATGCTATGGACACATATTTAGGCATGCGTGCATTCACGCACGCACGCGTGCAAATATACAAATCTTACAAAAAAACACATGCCAGGTTCACAAAGACACACGTATGATGGACACACATTAACAAGCGCACAAGTAGAAACTCAATCGCAGCCATTAAAACCGCCCTTTTTGATACTTTGTCACAACAACGTCGTATCGTGCAGGCATTGTGAGCTTGTAATGTAGACCAGTGGTTCCAAACTTTTTCATGTCAAGGACTCCCAAAAGGATATGTATTTGGCCGCGGACCCCCATCTCAAAATATTTTGTTCCAGGGACCCCCAGAAGCAAAGATTTGAGTTACAAATGTTTGCTTTTAAAAATATACATTCAAAGGTTTTCAAAAATGTTCACGAATGTTCACAGATCTAGAAGCTAGAAGCTATGAGCTTGTATATCTGCTATTTTTGAATAGCCAAAGTATAAAAGGTTAAAGTGGTTAAAATTATTGTGATGCTACATTAACACATTTTGCTGGGGACCCCCTGGAACCCCCTAAAGACCCCTGGGGGTCCCCGGACTCCACTTTGTATCTACATACTTACACATAGCATATCCATCCGGTATATACACATGAGGTTAGACATAAAGTGCATGAGCATAGCATCGCGCTGTACATGAGATTAAAGGGATAGTTCACCCAATTTTTTTTTATTTCTATCAATTAGCCACCACATGGAGACTTGAATTCATGGATATTTTTTAGTTTTTGTCGCATTCCTAAGATAATAAAGGAATGCGACAAAAACAAAAAAAATATTCATGATTTTTTTTTCCAGTGAACTATCCCTTAAAGGTGCAGAGTATCAGTGTGTGTCAGGTTCAACCACATAGTCCACAAAAGGTAACATTCACTGGTACAATCCACAGGTTTTATTGTAGGTCCACGAGGAAAAGCAAAAGATCCATGGCCAGCCGGGTGACAGGCGATGGATTGCTTTTTAAAAGTTTTTGCCTATAATGACATGCCCCAAGATAGGGACGCCAGACATAATGTGGTTAATTAAAGGAGAGTGTTGAGTAGCTTGATTCTGGTGTGGGCGCTTCACAGCACCGCACAACAGTTTGGGAGACTTCCTGTAACACATGTCATATCTCTCTCTCTCTCTCTCTCTCTCTCTCTCTCTCTCTCTCTCTCTCTCTCTCTCTCTCTCTCTCTCTCTCTCTATCTCTCTCTCTCTCTCTCTCTCTCTCTCTCTCTCTCTCTCTCTCTTCCCTGAGTCTGCTCCCTCGTGCACATGCACACGTGTACACACAACAAAGACAGTGTTGTGCAGGGGGTCTACTCCTCGACTCTGTCCTCGCCGTTCATTAGCGGCAGCGAGGTTCAAAAGGAAAGAAGGCTGTGTTCTGTCTTTTTCACTCACTCACTCACTCTCTCTCTGTCTCGTTCTTGGG
>NC_137623.1:47789454-47807493 GCF_963280865.1 Gymnoscopelus braueri | reverse complement strand
GCTATAATAATATCTTAAAAATCAAAACAGTATATATTAAAATATGAATTAGTTAATATGCATAAAAGATGGTTGCAATTCCCTGGATCGCCTTACTGAAAGTCACATTCAAAATCGCTTATTAACAGCTCAGCTAAATGCTGTGCGGTGTTATGTTTGTGAGGTAAAGACAAAGAGAACGTGTGTGTGTGTGTGTGTGTGTGTGTGTGTGTGTGTGTGTGTGTGTGTGTGTGTGTGTGTGTGTGTAAAGTGCACGTGTGACTTTGTCCATGCATGTGTTCATAAGAACTGAGTTGGGGAGTAAGATGGGGCGGGTGACAGGTTCACACACTCTCCCTCCATCTCTTTCCCTTTCTCTCTCCCTCTCTGACACACACACACACACACACACACACACACACACACACACACACACACGCACACACGCACAGATCGACCAGGACAGGCCAGGGATGAGCACACCCCATCTGATCTGTGGTCCCGTTCATTCATTATACCCCTTGCTCTCCCCTATTGATTTCAGCTTAAGTAATGAGAAAGCTTATCCAAAAATCTTTAGCATTTGGGCTCCAACTTAAGGGAATCAATGGGGCCATTTCCCATTTTGAACAGCCACACGCGCCGAAGGATTTTATGCACGGCGAAAAACGGGACAAATCCCGATGCTGATAAATCAATGGAGCTTTTTGTCGATGGACAGGCATGGCACACGCCACGCACGCTCACACACACACACGAGCGGTGGCGCGGACGGACACGCGTGGCTGATAAATGGCATTTTTGAGGCAATTAAAGTGAGCTGTAAACATATGAAGGGCGATCAATTGGTCAGCGAGGTCTATTATCAAGGCTTTAACACTGATTTAGATGGGGCTTTAAAGAGCTAGCGACTCTAAGCGCGTCACACTCACTTATGCAGAACAGCCAAGGCTAGGGACCTCCGCTGAGCTGCTCCTCCTCACACACAAAGACCTGGCAGTAACCGATAGAGTCAGCAAACACACACACACACACACACACACACACACTTTGACGTGCCTGCTGCCCCGTTGCACTGTCGCTCCGACCCTTTAGAGCAGTGGTTTTCAACCGTTTTCATATCAAGGTCCATTATTTATTCAGCATTTGAGCCATGGATTCATCACCATTTGATGAGATTTAGACTCTCAGACCCAAGACTTAGAATATTTTTTTGTCGTTGGATATGATTTTGTCCACAATTCCATGTTGTATTGATGTTGGTACCGTAGGAGAGATAACAGGCAAATGTTGATCAAAATAACAATTCTTCTACATTCTCTAATTGTGTAGACTTCTTGTAAATTAAGTAATGATTATGTTTAACAATAAGTTAATTTAACTCTTGAGAGCATAACATTAAACCAATTAAACCAAGTAAGGGTCCATTTGGTTTCATTTTACTGGGGACCACCTGGAACCCCCTCAGGGACCACTGGTGGTCCCTGGACCACTGGTTGAGAACCACTGCTTTAGAGCAGTTCTTTCTCAAACAATGAAATGTATATGTATTTGGCCCCGGACCCCCATCTGAAAAAGAGTTTGTGCCAGGATTTATTCCAAAATGTCTAATCCTAATCTAATCTTTTCCCAATTGTAACTGCACAAAATATTCTTTAGCCATAACCAAGAAAATTATTCTCACAATGTCTTTCTCAAATTTGACTATACTTTATGGGACATGTGACCAAAAGTATTACAAGTACTGTATACTAGCAATACAAGTACACACAGGCACGCACGCACGCACGCACCCACCCAACGCACGCACACACACACACACGCACGCACGCAACGCACGCAACGCACTCACACAACGCACACACACACAAGATCAAAGGTGTTGTAAATACTAGGACAAAAGATCCGGGCAGTTACGTACATGTTGCAGAGACAACAATGACAAAATGCTCTGAGAGAGAGAAGTGTCTTTCCTCCCCCCCTCTTGCTTTATATCATTGTACTATTTCAAAGACATCAGGAGGAGAACACGTCTGATTGTGTGTATGTGTTTGTCTGAACACAGTTATTTTTTAGGGGGGGTGGGGGGGGGGGCGGGGCGTTGTGTCAGTGTGTGTGGTACAGACAAGAGGGAACCAGGCACACGGAGCATCAAAGTGAGAAGAGGCTTGTCACCAGACGCCGAAATCAGAATCAAATGAATATTAATGTGGAACCAATTACCTCAGGGAAATGTTGTCTGTAGGTTGGCTTTTGCTAACGCGCACGTCTCACCTTAGCAAAGTGGAAACAGCATGGGGGGGGAAAAGCCTGGAGGCTGGAGGATGAGGCGGAAATGTTACGTTTTCTTTTTTCTCCCCTTTAACAAGCCTGTCTACCCCCCCCCACTGAAATAGAATTGTCCAGCCTCCTTTCCTATCCTCTCCTCTCCCTCTTTTTAAAAAACTTAGATGGAAATGCAGTCCTTTGAATTAATTATAGAGAGCAGAACTGTGATTAAATTCCTTGACAATGCCTTTGGCTACAGTGAACACTAATAGTTGGCCAAGCTATCATTGTTATTTGTTTTCAAAATAATTGATACTACTAGCTGTAAAAGCAACACCTTAAAGCTTATATCATAAAATTGGATGCAAATTGTTCTCAAACCTACCAGGTGTAAATAGCAGATGCTATACAAACAGTGTATTGTCCATGTAAAAGCATTTTCTTTTACAGTGCAGTTACGCCTGACCTATAGTTGTGTGCCAGTATACCATACATCAAAACTAGCTGATCTACATGCTCACAACGTTGTGAGGTGCCATTTTTAGCTTTAGGGATATGGTTAATAATTAAAATGCCAATCATAAAATCGGCATCCTAAAATGCTGATGTCCTCACCAATATAGTAATATGATAATATAACATACTATATACAGAATTAACTGGAATATTATAAAATACTGTATACTGAAATAATTGGAATTAGATAGTGTACACTTTCAGAATTGGAATTAGATATCATCCTGTACACTGAAAGAAATGCTATAACATGCCTCTCTCTCTCTCTCTCTCTCTCTCTCTCTCTCTCTCTCTCTCTCTCTCTCTCTCTCTCTCTCTCTCTCTCTCTCTCTCTCTCTCTCTCTCTCTCTCCTCTCTCTCTCTCTCTCTCTCTCTCTCTCTCTCTCTCTCTCTCTCTCTCTCTCTCTCTTTCTCTCTCTCTTCATAATTAAGACAGACTAATTGTGAGCCATGGTGAGTGTTGCTGTAATGTTGCTGCATACATTATGCATAGAGAGCCCAGGCTTGGTGGGTGTGAGGCGTTGAACGAACCCGGGCCTGTTTGGAGTCATTAGGATTCAGTTTGTTAGCACACACATGGCACGGTGGTGGTAGTGGGGGGTTCATGGGGGGGGGGGGGTGGCTGATGAAATATTGAGGCTGAGCAAGGCAGCTGCAGATGCTGGCTGTCATGTGTGAGAGAATGAATGTTATGACAAGAGTGTTTAAACATTCATGTGGAGGAGGAGAGTTTAGGAGGGCTTTTCATTAACACCAATATGTCTTCGTCTCTCCACTCGCTGCAGACACTCACTGCTGGAGGAGGCATGACAACAAGAGGGCGGGAGGGAGGGAGGGAGGGAGGGGGGGAGGGAGGAATTAACATGTTGGAGACGAAAGTGTCACACGTATACGCTCACAGCGCTCCTGTGTAAAACACTCCTGAAGCAGTGTTGTTGCCAGGTTTTGCAAGAGAGACAAGTGGCCAGGTCTATACGAAAACAAGCCCAAAAGAAGCGACTGGTCCGCATA
This sequence comes from Gymnoscopelus braueri, assembly GCF_963280865.1. Classification (NCBI taxonomy): domain Eukaryota; kingdom Metazoa; phylum Chordata; class Actinopteri; order Myctophiformes; family Myctophidae; genus Gymnoscopelus; species Gymnoscopelus braueri. The sequence goes on along the minus strand of NC_137623.1, from coordinate 47,803,719 downwards.
ATCACACACACAGGGGGGGGGGGGGGGTCCCTGCAAATATGTTTTGCTACTTGAACCCGATACCCTATACTGTACATCGGCTATTTGAAAATCCAGAAGCTCTCAATGTTTAATGTTGTTTAAATCAGTGGTTCTCAACGTTCGTGTTTTTCGTGTCAAGGACCCCCAAATTGAATGAATAGGAATGCGACAAAACAAAAACAAGTCTCCATGGGGTGACTAATCGATAGAAAATAAGTCATTTTGGGGTAATCGATAGAAAAAAAGTCATTTTGCGGGTGAACTATCTCTTTAAACACTTTTGAAAAAAGTACAAGCTCACAATACGTCGAGATGTGACACATTGTGAGCATGTAGATCTGCTATTTTTGAAAAATGTTGAGGTTCCTGGTACGAGATTTATTCAAACGGGGGTCCGCAGTCAAATACATAACAATTTGGGAGTCCCTGACATGAACATGTTTGCGAACCAGGGCTCTAAGGAATGTGGACAAGTCTGGTTGAAGTGAGGTTTATGAAGTTCACATACTGTACTGTGCTGTGCCATACAGAGCTTATTATATAGGCTGGACATCATGTCCATGTGCAATATGTCCAAACACTGCTCTGCTGCTGTTAGCTGAGGGCTCATCTATAAGCTTTCAGTTGATTTACTGTGATGAAAAGCCAGTGACATTCACAGGTTGGCTGGCAACAGAACTTCAAATCATCAGGTGGCTTTATTAGTGGCCGTGTCCACAGGGAACGCCTTTTGAGCTGAGCAGCCCTTTGGATATCATGTCCATAGCGCTCACACACAGCGTGATGCCCACACTGTTCCAACCTATCAACCATTGAGGTGCTCACTGCTCAAACGTCCTGTCATCTGTGTGATTAGCCAACCCGTTCTCACTCCAAAGGCGTCACATTTTTCCGCTCTGTCAGTAGCCCTGAAACGTAAAGTTTTGACATGACGGGACGCCATAGCGACGTTGTATGTTGACAAAACTATGCCTAAACCTAACCCTAATCCTAACCCTAACCTCACAAAAATATGTCTAAACCTAACCCTAACCTCACAAAAACTGTGCGGAGACAGAAAGAAAAAAAAGTCGAGAGAAAGAAAAAGTTACATCCACGATGGGATTCGAGCAGTTGCTGTCACTAGCTAAGCGCTGCTACCAGATTAGCCACGAGGCAGCTGACCAATATGCAGATTCGAGTAGTATTTGAAGCTCCAATACGTGCGTTTTAGTTTTTGTAGTCCTATGGTAACGCATTAGGGAGTGAAAATGACAGAGCGGCAATAAACTGACGCCTCTGTGTGAGAATGTGTTTGGATTAGCACAAATAGCTTACAACGTAAACATGGATTTCTCATGGTTGTATTCAACCGGGTTCAGTTGGGTTGTAAATTATCGGTTGTCATATACAATCAGGAGGATCAAATGACACTTCTTTCCAAAAGTTGGACTGTTTCCAGCTTGAAGCGCTGCACCAAAAAATGCTGGCGCTGGGAGGAGTGCACCAGCATATCTTTACCATAGAAATACATGGAAGACTGCCGCTGCCAACTCAAAAGGTGTTCTCTGTGGACACAACCCTTTATACTCCCCTCAACAAATGATGTTATAGCATGACCTTCATCTTGTCCGTCCGTCTGTCCATCTGTCCATTAACATTGTCTTGTCAGTGCTCTACTGCCTTCATTTGGGGTCCGATTGGAATGACAAATTATACACATGGGTTCAGTACCAAGATAGCTTGAAGAAGTTTGTGTTTCAGCATTCTGCACCCAAGGACAAGGTTATTGTGACGTTACTTGACAGATGTATAATGGTATATAGTAGAGTTTAAAAACAGTTCTCAATTATTTTGAAATACTGCTTTGTTTTGCTACAAGTTGTTACATACAATTTGAGCAAAGAGGAGAAATGTGACTAGATTTGTATTAACGGCACTGAAATCAATATTTGTAGTGGCAATGAACTTATGAACTTGCATAAACGTGCGAGGGGGTAAAGAAAGAGCATCAGCCGCCCTTAACATAAGTGGCTTTGACTTGCAAAGTGTGTTTGCATAACATGAGCTTTGGTTAATGTCATAAATGGCTTTAAATGCAGCGGGGACATTAAAATATGCACAGTCATCCCTTTCCCCTAACGTCTTGATGGTAACATTTTGAATTAATCTAGTTTTCACTGGGGCGGCAAACTCCATTTTGATATTCAAACTTTGCATGTGTGTGTGTGTGTGTGTGTGTGTGTGTGTGTGTGTGTGTGTGTGTGCGTGCACACGTGCGTGTACCTGTGTGCAAAGAGTGATCTAATCCATCTTAAATCAGTTAATAAGCAAAGGACAAGGAGTAGATGCCTCAGCAGAAATGAGCTAATATTTGCATGTCACCCCTTGCAGAAGACCTACAGTTAAGACACTGTGCTAGCTAGCGCCAATATTTGGTCTTCTCATTATGAAAGTGCCAGCTTCACATGTTTAAGCCACGCGATTCAGCTCCCTACACCGGCTTCCATTAGTGCATTAGCGAAAGGTGCCGTGACCTAATGCTAATCTTAAGTGGGGGAAGAGCAAAGAAGAAAAATGTAACCTTATCTTAAGTACTGTAGGTCCAAGGATTATTTATCCACCTCTATCCACGCACGCGCACACACGCGCGCACACGCACACACACACACACACACACACACACACACACACACACACACACACACACACACACACACACACACACACACACACACACACACACAAACTGAGCCTAATTCGCTGATGGATAAATAAATTAAACTAGCTAATTTAGATTTGGCTGTCGCCAATATTTCATCAAGATCAATTTTCATCAAATAAATTACTGCCAATATACTAAATTATATTAATGATTTATAATTGATGATAATTAGTTAAACTTCTTAAACTTACCTTCGCTCTCTTCGTTCTTGGTCAGGCTCTTGCTTAGATTTCATTCATTCATCATTTGGTTTTTTTGGGCCATATTAACCACTTAGCCCTATATACTTTTTGTTTGACCACTAGCCGATCTACAAGCACAGATCAAGAGCTTGCAGATTTCAGCCATGTTTAACCACTTTAGCCCTAAATGTTTATAACAAAAATATCTGATGGGTGTCACGCGGACGACGCGGTGTGAGCTTGTAGATCGTCTATTTTTGCTATTTAAAGAAATACATAAATAAATGAACGTTTTCTGTAAAACAAAAAGATATCACGTTTAGAACATGTTAAGTCAGACAGTAGTGGAAAGCAAGCCATGATTTTGTGCAACATGTTTAACATTTTGGACTACATCCAAAATAGAACTTTGGTGCCCCCCACCCCCCCCCCACCCCCCCCTTCCAAAGAGGGCCTCGGACCCCCAGGTTGGGAAACAACACTGAAATAGGATACAGAAAACATATTTCCGTGGAGTCTCTCTCTCTTTGAGGATAAACCTCAGCCACCGCACAATAAAGCTCTCATCCTCCTCATTGCAAATCATCGTGCAGGCCTATGGTCTTAATTACAGCGGTCCCACTGTCACCGATACAAAGCAAGCCAGAGGCAAAGAGAAAACCATGGCGTGTCAACACCAATACCCATCTACAAACAGAAACTACAGCCACAAACAATGACAAACTGCACTGCTGAATGCTATGGACATATATTTAGGCATGCGTGCATTCACGCACGTACGCGTGAAAATATACAAATCTTACAAAAACATACACGCCAGGTTCACAAAGAAGACACACATATGATGGACACATAAACAAGCGCGCAAGTAGAAACTCAATCGCAGCCATTAAAACCGCCCTCTTTTATACTTTGTCACAACAACGTCGTATCGTGCAGGCGTTGTGAGCTTGTAATGTAGACCAGTGGTTCCCAAACTTTTTCATGTCAAGGACTCCCAAAAGGATATGTATTTGGCCGCGGACCCCCGTCTCAAAATATTTTGTTCCAGGGACCCCCCAGAAGCAAAGATTTGAGTTACAAATGTTCACTTTAAAAAATATACATTCAAAGGTTTTCAAAAATTGTCACAGATCTAGAAGCTCATAGCACGGCACTCTGTGCCGCACTATGAGCTTGTATAAAAGTATAAAAGGTTAAAGTGGTTAAAATGATTGTGATGCTACATTAACACATTTTGCTGGGGACCCACTGGAACCCCCCCAAAGACCCCTGGGGGTCCCCGGACCCCACTTTGTATCTCCATATTTACACATAGCCTATCCATCCGGTATATACACATGAGGTTAGACATAAAGTGCATGAGCATAGCATCGCGCTGTACATGAGATTAAAGGGATAGTTCACACCCCAAAAAATATTTATTTCTATCAATTAGTCACCACATGGAGACTTGAATTCATGGATATTTTTTAGTTTTTGTCGCATTCCTAAGATAATAAAGGAATGCGACAAAAACCAAAAAATATTCATGATTTTTTTTTCAGTGAACTATCCCTTAAAGGTGCAGAGTATCAGCGTGTGTCAGGTTCAACCACATAGTCCACAAAAGGTAACTTTTACTGGTACAATCCACAGGTTTTATTGTAGGTCCACGAGGAAAAGCAAAAGATCCATGGCCAGCCGGGTGACAGGCGATGGATTGCTTTTTAAAGTTTTTGCCTATAAAATGAAATGCCCCAAGATAGGGACGCCAGACATAATGTGGTTAATTAAAGGAGAGTGTTGAGTACTGTAGCTTGATTCTGGTGTGGGCGCTTCACTAGCCTGGTAAACCCCCCTCCCTCCGGAAATCTCATTTGCATTTGGTTTCAGGAAGGAGGGTCTGGGATTGCTCACAGAGTAAAGCTGCCCGAACCACTGCGCATACGAACCAATCAGCGGCTGCTAGGGGCGGGATCATCCAATCACCTGCCTAGTAGCTTGAAAAAATGAAAACTCCGTCTGTCATCGATTCTGCGCCCGGAGTCTCAGATGCAAGTACGCTGTGAAACAAAATGTGTGTCGCAAGCTTCTTCCATTTGACGGAGTGAGGTTAGCGCTTCACAGCACCGCACAACAGTTTGGGAGACTTCCTGTAACACATGTCATGTCTCTCTCTCTCTCTCTCTCTCTCTCTCTCTCTCTCTCTCTCTCTCTCTCTCTCTCTCTCTCTCTCTCTCTCTCTCTCTCTCTCTCTCTCTCTCTCTCTCTCTCTCTCTCTCTCTCTCTCTCTCTCTCTCTCTCTCTCTCTCTCTCTTTTCCCTGAGTCTGCTCCCTCGTGCACGTGCACACGCACACACAGTGTTGACACAAGACAGTGTTGTGCAGGGGGTCTCCTCCTAGACTCTGTCCTCGCCGTTCATTAGCGGCAACGAGGTTCAAAAGGAAAGAAGGCTGTGTTCTGTCTTTTTCACTCACTCACTCACTCTCTCTCTGTGTCGGTCCTTAGTCACTCGTTCTTGGGTCACGCACACATTCTCTCTCTCTTTCTTAGGTGCTCATAACATTTCTCTCTCTCTTTGAATCAGTCGTTCTCTCTCTCGCTCTCTCACCAGTGGTGGAAAGTACATTTACTTAAGCACTGTACTTAAGTACAATTTTGAGGCATGTGTACTTTACTTGAGTATTTCCAATTTCCAAAACTTATACTTGTACTCCACTACATCTCGGATCCAAATATTGTACTTTTATTCCACTACATTCATTTGAAAACTTTAGTTACAATGCGCGTCGCGTCGCAACGCATTGTGAGCTTGTAGATCTGATATTTCAAAAGATTTTCATACATTTGAAAACTTGAAATGGGACATTCTGCATAATGAGTACTTTTACTTTTGGTACTTTAAGTACATTTTGATGCAATACTTTTGTACTTTTACTCAAGTAAATTTTGAATTCCGGACTTGTACTTGTATCGGAGTATTTCTACATTGCAGTATTGATACTTTTACTTAAGTAAAGCAATTGAGTAAATTTTTCCACCACTCTCTCTCTCTCTCTCTCTCTCTCTCTCTCTCTCTCTCTCTCTCTCTCTCCCTCTCTCTCTCTCCCTCTCTCCCTCTCTCTCTCTCTCTCTCCCTCTCTCTCTCTCTGTTCTCTAAACACGGTCTGTTCCATATGGCCTGGATAATGAGTGGCGAGTCCGAACGAAAGGAAACACAGCTCACTATTAGGCGGGGGAAAGTCGTTTGACGGTTTTAAATAAACGGAGAGAGAGAGAACCCCGGAGCCAAATTGCATCTCAAGGACATAAACTAATGGAACAGGCAGACTTACTCTGAGCAAATATACACTCTGTTTTAAACTGACATAATAGTTGTGTGTAAAAACATGTGTAGTAGCGGACCTACGCATGGCATGGGGGTGGTGGGAGGGCCGCCATGCATGAATGTACACATATAGGAGAGCCTGACCGATGTATGGATTTGGCCGGTATATCGACCATTATTGTCTCCACCAGGCCTGGCCGAGACTATGTTTTGCACCCTGTCCATCCGTCTGTCCGTCCGTGTGTCTGTCTGTGAACAGCTAATCTCCGGCACTGTTGGCCCAGTCGCTGTGAAACTGTGCACACACACTCCCTGGTTTCCAAAGCCAAGCCTCTGCCCCAATTTTTTTAGATTGGGCTGTTATAGCGCCACCAGGAGGCCGATTTTTGCAAAGCATTTTTTTTGCTATTACTCCTACAGATTTAGTCCAAACAAACATCACGCAAATCGGTACACAGTATCTCTATAGTCATGTGATCAACGCGGATCTGTCTGATGCTCCATATTCCATCCTGTTTGGCCAAAGTTCCAAAGTTTGCAGGATTGGTTTGTTTTGCAGCATGCGATTTACATGAACTTTGCACACACATTCCCACTAGGCAGAGGTAAAAAATGCCACCCTTTTCACATTGGCCTGTTATAGCGCCACCAAGAGGCCACAATAACCTACCTGACCTGGCAGAGACCTGTGTTTGAGTATTGTTTGATTTTTTAACCACTTTCAACCTGGCGTCCGTATTTTCAAAAGTTTTCAAAATTTTAAAACATGAAAAAAGGCAGATTCCCATTAGGGGTTCAACAGTTAATTGAACTACTCGATTTATTCGCTTTTTATTTTATTTTTAATAATAGATAATATAATAAATCGGTTAATTATTAGTCCCTATTTTGGTCATGTCATTATAGGTGAAACGTTTAAAAAAAATCAAAATGTCAAAACTAGTGAAAGAATCAATCTACAAGCTCACATGTAGAGCTTGTAGATCTGCTATTTTATGTTTGCACAACACTGTCAGGCAACAATGTATAAAGTAGGGATTAAAGTGGTTAATTGATCGATTATTCAGGAATCCGCCATCTTTAATATATACCAAAGGGCACGTCGGAAATCAAACGCTATTGCTTGGGACCAGACATGTGACCAAAGCGGGGACGGGTCAACGAGACATGTGACCAGGGAACCGGAAAACAATCCCCAAAGAATGCTATTGGTTGGGTAGCTTGTCAATCAAGAGCTGGGGCGGGGAATGAATGCTATTGGTTGTGTAGGTTGTCAATCAAATCATCCCGCCCCTCCTGGAGCATAACCTACTTTATCGTAAATTTTTTAATAAATGGGACCATAATTTAGCAAAACGCATATCATGATGATTGAAATGAGACTTTAAACTAGCGACTGGAAGCATATACTGTAGTATTTATGACAATTTTTATTAAGGTAAGAAAATGTAGTCTAAAGTTGTCAAAAACCTGTCTGCTTACAATGAGAGAATATTCTTTCTGACACCTGCAGGGGTAAAATAGCCATACAAGGCCATTCATATGAACTGTCTCTCTTCCGTATCGGCTTCAATGTAAATATGTCAGGCTGGCCCCTTGTTTGATATACAGTATCACAAACATATATAAAAATTGCGCTTCTCGATTATTCAATAAATCAAAAAAGTTTCAAGAAAGAAAATTAAAAAAGGTACAGCCCTAATTCACATTCAGCAGCATCTATTTCTTTAGGTCATTACCTCCCTTCAAACACAAAACAAAAACAAAATGGAAAAACTGTGAATGCTATAGCCTGTCACTGAAAACTAATTAACGTGTTTTTTTTTTGTTGTTTGTTTTTTAAAGCGTCTCTGATATGCTCTCAGGCGTAGATAAACACACACACGAGCCCTGCCTGAATCACTCTATGGGGTTAATGGTCTTATCCAAGCTGATTAGCATAAGTAATTAGGTTGCTTGTTAGGGGATGTGTATATTTATTCAATTAGCACTGTGTGTGAGTGTGTGTGTGTGTGTGTGTGTGTGTGTGTGTGTGTGTGTGTGTGTGTGTGTGTGTGTGTGTGTGTGTGTGTGTGTGTGTGTGTGTGTGTGTGTGTGTGTGTGTGTCTCACTAACGTGTGATCATCTCCTTGATCGCTGCTACAGGGCAGTGGTGTAAAGTAACTAAGTACATTTACTCAAGTACTGTACTTAAGTCAAATGTTGAGGTATTTTTTACTTTACTGGAGTATTTCCAATTTTCAATACTTTTACTTCTGCTCCACTACATCTCAGAGGCAAATATTGCACTTCACTCCATTACAATTATTCAAAAACTTTAGTTACTTTGCAAATATACATTATTATATCATAAAACATACATTAAACATTTTATCCCTATTTTATACCTAGGCTATTTGAAAATAGCCGATCTACAAGCTCACAACGCGTCGCATCGCGACGCGTTGTAAGCTTGTAGATCTGCTATTTTCAAACATTTTAGTACTTTTGCTTTTGGTACTTTAAGTAATTGAAATGAAGTAAAAAGTTAAGCCAGGCATTTGTCACGGAGCTCTTTGTGTGCATCATCGCGTGCACGTCACGTGCGCATGGGCCATTTATCATTCATCCATCCCATGCACACATAACAGATGCTCACAATCCGGTGCTAAACACCCCCCTCCCTCCCCACCCCTCACCCTCCCCCTCTCTCTCTCTCCATGCCGTGCTGCTGTAGCTCTTAAAATTCGACATCATCATTAGCCGTCTGTTGGGTGTAATTAGCGTCGTTAACCAGATGAGCCGAGCGGAGCCGTGCCACCCTGTGCCAGTCAGTCACCCCCGGGCTGCAACCCTCTCTCCAGTGAGCCTTGAGAGCCTACTTGTCCCCCATTAAGACATGTTCATGTACATGCATGTACCCATGTACCTCAATCAGGATCACTTAAGCCCGCTATGCGTTCAATCAGGATCATTTAAGCCTCCTATGCGTTGTTAATATGAATAATGTATGTCATCTGCTATTTTCACTATTTCTTTAATTATTTTAATCATTGTATTTACTAATTAACACATCAACTGCCAGGTATTAATTACTGAATTCATCTGCCACCACCAGCGTTTTTACCAAGCCCCCAGAACCCAGAGGTTGCATTGAAGCGCATTGGACATGCTGGCCATTCATAGGTACTGCAGCTTAAAACGGCCTGGGGCCACTGTCACGAACGAGTGAAAACGGTTTCGACCAATGGGCCCGACTCACAAGCTTGCACACGGGGTTACGCAAAATGTGTAACAGAAGCCCCAAATAAGGCCCGTCCGTCACATTTCCCAACCCGGAGGAAGGGGTGATTTAGGACCATGCGCTGGGTGAGCAAGTGGATGGGCGGGGATTTCCGGTACTCTCTCTATTATCTTTAACTCTATGGTTTTTACCTTATTTTGACGACCCACGTTCTTTTAGTTCTACTGGATCTCTTCTTCTGAAAACACCAAAACACATCAAAACATGTCATTGGCATGCAGTGAATGAGTTAACATACTCTACCATATTGTGTATAACTATATACGTGTAGGTTTTAAGTGTTAAGCCACTACTATATGGAAAGAGAGCACATACTGTACCTGGTATGTGTGAGCACGCACACACGCACGCGCGTGCTTGCGCACACATGGACACATACAGTATGCGTGCGCACAGAGAGAGAGTTCTTAAAAACAACAAAACACTTCACCTTAATTCAGACCTCAGACACTCATGCCCCCCATCCCCTCTCCCCCTCCCCTCCTTCCATCTCGCCACAACTGCTCCAAATTAATCTGCAAAATATTGATTTGAGGAGCGTTGGACAGGGGGGGGTGGGGGGGTTGTGTGGAGTGTTGTGGGGGGACTCAGGATTGCGGCCGCATATTAATAGGAGCGGCCTGGGCTCTTCCTCTCTCCTCTATACTTTAAGATCCTCATATCTTCATAATTGATTAATGTTCCTTTGTGAAGTGGGGATGAATAATACATTAGTGAGGCCCGTTACACCCTCAGGCTGATGAGAAAATGTTTAATTTCAGTAAATGTAGCACTCTCTCTCTCCCCCTCTTTCTGTGTGTGTGTGTGTGTGTGTGTGTGTGTGTGTGCGTGCGTGCGTGCGTGCGTGCGTGCGTGCGTGCGTGCGTGCGTGCGTGCGTGCATTTGTTTTTGCAAGCCTTAAGTTGTGAGCCAAAGACAAGATGAGTTTTGTTGATTTGTAGTTTTTCTTTGTGTTTTTTTGTTCTTTTTTCGTGTTTACGTCTCGTCTCGAGGCGAACGTCGAGCAGGACAAACAAAGAGAAGCGTCCAGCACGAGCTCACCAACACACCACTCACAGGCTGGGATGGCTTCTGTGTTATTCCATTAAAGCTTCAATCCGGGACTTATTTTCATGAATAAAACATTATTTTAACCAATCTGTATGGTAGAGTATGTCAATACAATAAAAACTGGTATATCTGTATGGTAGAGTATGTTAATACAATGTAACTAGCACATCTGTATGGTATGCTAATACTATATAACTATTACTAGCTTGTACAGATTGTATAAGGAAACAAAGACCTTTAAAATGGAAATAAACTGACCTTCCTGATGTAAGGTTACATCTGCGACACAATGTATTTTTTAACAATAAAGCAAAGCTATCAACTGCAGCTCTTCTCATGTAGTAGCTATAGCCTTTCTTCTCATGTAGTTAACGTACATCTGTAACTGTGATGTAGCTATAGCTTTTCTTCTCTCATGTAGTTACATCTGTGACTGTGATGTATCTATAGCTTTGGTAACCGGAAGACTCGCCCCAAAACACGCTCGCCCCAATTTCTTTCATGGACCAGCGGTTCTTGTATTCTTTTGTTTTACTGAGGATAAGGTTGGAAAAAAGTTTAGGGTTAGGCATAGTTTTACTGAGGTTAAGTTTAGGAATAAGGTTAGGTTTTGGCACCGTTTTACTGAGGTTACGTTTAGGAATAAGGTTAGATTTAGGCATAGTTTACTGAGGTTACGTTTAGGAATAAGGTTAGGTTTAGGCATAGTTTACTGAGGTTAACTTTAGGAATAAGGTTAGGTTTTGGCACCGTTTTACTGAGGTTACGTTTAGGAATAAGGTTAGGTTTAGGCATAGTTTACTGAGGTTACGTTTAGGAATACCAGGTGAATACCGCCGGATTTACCCCGGGGCGACTGTGTTTTTGAGCAAGCGTTTTGGTATTCATAGCTTTTCTTCTCATGTAGTTATATCTGTGACTGTGATGTTGCTAAAGCTTTTTGGCAAATGTTCACCCCAGAATAGGGGGGTAGTACTGAGTTCATGTGGTTAACATTCATGAAGGTAAATATTTGAAGACCAATCAATTGGAGGAACTTCAGAGATGGCTGCTAGCCTGGAAGACGAATCAAAGATGTGTTGTTGGATAATAGATTCATACCGGGAGGAAGCAGTGGTACAGCAAATCAAAACTATGCATAAGAACATTATTATAAATGGAAGATTCTCACAGCAATAAGAGCATCGTTTTCATCACTGAGCAATAATTTCTAGTACAATTTCTGGATCAGGGCCCACTTGAAAATCTCAAAAGTGTTTGCGGTCCTCCCATCTGACTCACTTATGGGTGGCCCGAGTGCATTTTTAGAGCATGTTTATTTTAATGGTCAATCAATCAGAGGGACTAACACAGTATTCCTATTCATCAGTATCACAATGAAAACTCACTTTTCAAGGTTTTAAAGAAATCAATAAAATCTTAATGTTTTGCCAATTATTTGGGGGCCCTCTGGCAATACCCTCGCGGCACCACCTGTGGGCCCCAGCCCAAACACTGCACTATACAGGATCAGTGTCTCGTGACAGGTAAACCAAGAAACTAGCATCAGTCTAAACAATATACTATCATTGATCCATTTTAGTATTTGGCAGGAAATAAAGAATTCTAGAAAACATAAAAAAATTAAAACAATTTGATCAGCGACCCAAAAATGGGTCCCTACCCAATGTTTGGGAAATACAGCTCTATACAACGTACTGTACATGTGAGAGTGACAGCAGAGAGAGAGAGAGTGAAGGTGACACTGCAAGTAAAACTAACCGTGTTGCCACCCCAACTTTAAATCATCTTGAAAACAAGGGGGGAAAAAGACCACTTTAAAAAAGTGCATTTACACAATCGTTGCCGTCGGAAACCTGCAAAAACCTCTCACCTTCATATTTTTTTTCCTGTAAATGAATTATATTTCATGATACTACAGTGTCACACAAAATATAGCAAAAATAGCCGACGTACAAGCTCTTAGATCTTCTATTTTTGCTATTATTTTTAAATTGAATAATGAAAAGTAACAGTTTTGGAGATACAAGGTTTCCAGCCGACAGCAACAACGACATCCTGTGCAGCATTCTTGTTATTGTTTAAACACTACGATGCAGAGTGTGTTTCCTCTTGTGTTTTTTTTCTTCTCTTTTTTACGATATTGCTTTGGCTGCATTGCTGGAAGCGCTCTGCGTGCAGCCTGCTTTTAACAGGGAGACGGAGGCGTGTGTGATGAATTACACCAGCAGCCTATCTTCACAGCCCTGGGTAACAAACATGGCGTCGACGACTGACTCGCCAGCCAGCCCGGGATTAAACGCCAGCTTTTTTTTCTCCTTCTTTTTTTTTTTTTTTACGGCCTTCCTACACCTCCTAACAGGGTGTCACTAAATTATACCCACTGCTGTTTTACTGTCTTCTGTGGCTTATGGTTTAAGAAACACACACACACACACACACACACACACACACACACACACACACACACACACACACACACACACACACACACACACACACACACACACACACACACACACACACACACACACCCCCACACACACACACACACACACACACACACACACACACACACACACACACACAGAGACAAGCACACACCCGTCGCGCAGTCTGGCGTTAATGCGCACACATTCCTTAATGTGTGCACGCACACACACACACACACAGGCATGCTCTTGGTGCTTGTGGTAAACCCAGGCTTGTTGGTTGTTTATGTGTGTGTTCAGGCTGGTTCGCTTGGTTGTTTATGTGCGCTTGTGAGTGGACTCATTTGCAGCGCTACTAATTAGTGGTTTGTGTGCGATTACAGAGGCTTAGAGAAACAAGCAGAGTTGACTCGCTGAATCATATTTTGACACAAGGATGCGTGTTATTTCTTCTGGGCCAGATGTTGACTGTTTTTCCCCCCCTCCTCTCCCTTTTTAACTCCCGCTAGCGATTCACTTGGACCTCAGACATGTCTGCTATGCACGTGCACTCCGGCTGACACACACGCATGCACACGCTCACGCGCTCTCACACACACACACACACATGCACACACACACACGCACACACACACACACGCACACGCACACACACAGACAGAGAGACAGGCCGTGTTAACTACCATTGGGCTTCATATTCAAAATATGGTATCCAAATGTGTTCTTGCGGTTCTATTTAACCGCCACATTATTTTTGAAGCAGACGAGTAGATCAAATCTTCTGACATATTAACACATGGTACGGTACGATGCCAACATGTCAACATAAGCGTAAAAGTTTACGGATCATATTTTTAAAAATGTCCCCCCAAACATTTGATACATCATCTCAGGCAGGGGTTGTATTACAAGTGCAATATTTTATGGAATAAATCAATTGAATCGATTATGAAAAAAAAAAAGAAAAGATAATTGATCATTTAATGAAATAATTGATGAATTATCAGTAGCTATATTGTTCATGAACAGAAGAGAGGCGGAGGAACAAACCGGAGGTGAACAAACCATGACAAAGTGGGCTGAGAAGGCAGTCATTTTGAATGCTCAGGTGAAGTGCATATCACCTGAGCATTTACGTGGTTGGTCCTCAACCACGTAAAACCCATTACAGTATACTTTGTTGGCCGGGGTTCCCCTCCGTTTTTCCCTCTACACTACTTCTCTTCATTACGAGTTGTGAGCAAAATACTGATGTAAGTAATACTGATGTAATGCTCCCAGG
>NC_137623.1:47731954-47784454 GCF_963280865.1 Gymnoscopelus braueri | reverse complement strand
CATTTTAATTTGTTTTCAAAAACAAATAGCAGATCTACAAGCTTGTAGCGCGGCACTCGGTGCTGCGCTACGAACTTGTATATCTGCTATTTTTGAACAGCCCAAAGTATAAAATTATATAGCTAAAACATCTAAAATGACACAGTATGTGTTACCGGATTGAATGGGGTTAATATGCAGTCTTACCGAAGTATCTTTAGTTTTTTAGTTATATCCCAAAACAGTTTTTTGGTTGTTGTTGTTGTCGTTTGGTTTATTGCCTGCAGACAAACATTGTGCCGTTATAGACCACTTTTACTGGGGCTGACTTCCAGGCTGCTTGTGGTGGCTGTCATACCCCAGCTCAGAGTGACATAGAGGCAGATAGGAGACGTGCAGACAGTGGGTGTGTTTGTGGTGGTTTGGTGCATAGCAGTGGTTGTTGAGGCCTGACTCACTGCATGGATAGGCCTCTGAGCCTTTTTACTATTGAATTAATGATACTTCTCTCGAGGAATGGGATATATTATTATTGACATATTATCAGGGAGGACCCCCCAAAAAAGTATAAAAAAGTCATGCCGTAGATGTTTAAATTAATAATTGAAAAAATAGTGGGGGTACCTGGAACAACATATTTTGAGATGGGGGTCCGCGACCACCATTTTGGCGGTCCATGCCATGGAAAAGTTAGAGCACCACTGATATAGCAACATACTGTTAGGATTTAGAAAATGTAGTTGGCCGCGGACCCCTCATCTCAAAATGTTTTGTTTCAGGGACCCCCCAGAAGCAAAGATTTGAGTTACAAATGTTTGCTTTAAAAAGTTTTGCAAAATATTTCACTTTTATTTTTATTTTTTGCAGATCTACAAGCTCATAGCGCGTCATTTGGTGGCGTGCTGTGAGCTTGTAGATCTGCTATTGTTGAATATCCAAAAAAATAAAAAAATGACACAGATGCGTTCCCGGTCTTAACCCATTTAGGGCGGGAACCCCTATTTGTAACAATACCTTTCAAGACGGGAACCCCTTTTGGGCTTGTTGTTGCTATGTACAGTATATAGCAACACAGAGATGCTCATAGGCCTGCGTCCTGCGTCGCTGACGCACAATATTGCGAAAGGACGCATTCATGACACCGTCGTGGCGTCCATGGGACGCACTAGAGTTGTCACGAACAACAGAGAAAAAAAAAAAAAAAATTGCGGTAAAATTAGTTGCTGTGATCTGCATGGACTCTCTCGGTTAGACACCGTTGTTTGGAGAAGTATAACTCGGTTAGACACCTTTGTACTGGAGAAGTATAACTCGGTTAGACACCGTTGTGTGGAGACTCTCTCGCACACGTTGTTTTCCTCCGAGGTGGAAAGACTGGTGATGCGAGGTTACACATGTTGTCGCAGCAGCAGCACAGCCCCGCCCCGCCCCGCCCCTCCCCCCCCCCCCCACCACGGCACCACACACACACACACACACACACACTGTTAGGCTACGCTACACACAGAGATGGAAAGACTGGCGACGCCAGGTTACACACACAGAGAGAGAGAGAGAGTGAGACGGCATGAGGAGCTGGTTGAGACCTGGTCTCAAACGTGTAAAAAAGTCATCATACATACAGGTCTACTACTATAACCTTTGTTGCTATTGTCATCTTAAATTGACCAGCCAAAGTAAAATCCACGATTTTAGAGTGTTCTCCAACTTGCTTGGAGAATGGAGATCAGAGTGATGTGATGGATGCGTTTAACGCATGTTGCCAATCAGCTGTGTAACATTAGCAGGTTAACGATGGCTCGTTGAGCCTATGCATTTGACCCTGATTTGACCACAAAGGCAATCAAAAGCACTAATTAATGGCAGCTGTAAGTAACCGGTTGTCTATCATCTGTGTCTTGTGTATGTTTAATAGCCTGAATTGAACTGAATGTTTTCTGTAGCCTAGTAGAGATATCATATCAAGAAATTCCCTGAAGAGGGAGACCCTCTCCCTCATGCTAAACTTAAAGTGACTTAAAAGGTTCCACTTCTCCTCAAAAAGACAACTTTATTTTCCTTTCTCAATGACAAGCCTAATAATTATTATTGCATTTTGGCTATGTGCAATAACTGCAAGCCAATGTTAATAGGCATTGTCAGTATTTGTCTTCATTATTTCTTGAATTCCTATTTCTTTAGTTGCCAATAATTCCACTGTAAGCCAGTGTTTTCAGTCTTTTATTGCTACACAATAAATAGTAAAAATAAATTCTACATTCATAAATGATACAAAATAAAATAATAATGATAAAAAGGTTCATGTATTCTATTGCCCCCCGTTGACAAAACCGTCCCGGGGGGGCACCGAACTGGGTCCAAGCACTGCACCACGTAGGGTGTGAATTTTTGTGGGACTCATAAAATGTCCCTGGGACCCATCTAAAAGACCACCCTTGGGTCCCAGGACCCATTACATTGAAAACCTAGCAACATCACTGGCAACATACTTTTTGTGTACTTTTGGAATAAATATTTGAGGCTTTTCAGAAAACTTAGGTTAGGATTTAGAGGGTGTATTTAGAATCGGCCTCAGGTCTAAATGGGTTAAAGGGTTAAAAGCCGTGTGACTTCGTCAGGAGTATGCAGTCCCTTCCTAACTCTACGGTGAAAGGTCAACCTGTTTTTAATAGTTTATATATATATATTTCTTGGCCCTGTGAAATAAGAAAAAATAAGTATTTCAAGATTGATCCTGTTTAAAGTTCTATTTTCATAGTCAATCATTAACCAATGTATTCCAGCTTGTAAGAATGTAAGTCAGAGGCGCCGGAATGGAATATGACCTGGGGGGACACATCAGGGACACATTTTTTCATTTTTGGCTGGACTGAATAGTGGGGGGACACAGTGTCCTTTAATTAAACAGGCGCCGGCGCCACTGATGTAAGTAAGAAAGAAAATGTATCGTATGTGTGCATGTGCGCCCACGTGTGTGTGTGTGTGTGTGTGTGTGTGTGTGTGTGTGTGTGTGTGTGTGTGTGTGTGTGTGTGTGTGTGTGTGTGTGTGTGTGTGTGTGTCTGTGTCTGTGTGTGAGAGAGTCCTCGGCCCACCAGGCCAGTGTGTATTGATCAGTTTAGCTTGGCTTAATAAGAGAAGAGAGCAGTCCAACCTGAGAGAGTCAATATGGAGAAAAGGAGACATACCACCACCCCCTACTCCCACCCTTTGGCCTCCACAGAGAGAGAGAGAGAGAGAGAGAGAGAGGGGGGGGGGGTTGGAGACAGTAAAGCTATAGGCCCTTTTTTCACCTGTGCCTTACCCATTATCCCTAAACTTCTTTGCCATTTTTTACTATTTTCAAATAGCCAATCTACAAGATCACAACGTGTTGATCGGCTAGTTGAACTATTTGAAAATGTTTTTAGAAATACTAAAGTAGTAAAACATGGAAGAAGTTTAGGCATAATGGGTAAGGCACCGGCGAAAATATTATACATATACATTAGTTCGGTTCGGGAGGGCTCCCCGAACTCGTGGACAGACAAATGTCAGTGTTCTGGAAGCCAGACCCTCCCTGCCCACCACCGCTCGTGCTGTTTGCTCTGACTGAAGTAGTGACACTACACCCATTAGCACGGTTGGAACACACACCTGGATATCAATTTCTGACCGAGGAATATGGAGGTTTTACCCTTTCTAGCGCTATAGGTTGTGTTTATGAATGGTCACTAGAGGTGTTTGTACCTCACTGGAAGTCGGCTCGTGTCTCTTCCAAACTACCACTGCTTTTCACTAGTTGTCACTGTTGAAAGAATTAACTTGAAGCTGGGCTGAATGAATGCGGAAACAATGTGGAACGTCTGACCATACGTCTGAACAATCAAAGTAGCCCCACTAGTTCGGGTATAGTCACGACATCTCGGAGGCACCAGACACCCGACATATACGCCATACAGATGCATTATGAGGTTTATAACCTTTTTTTCTTAAATTATAAATGTTCCTTTCAAAAGTTTTAGCCCACGATTTTGTAACCGATGTATTCACCCAGTGCCAATCTCCTAAGCAAGTAATCCTGGGCGCTACCCTCCCTCTGCCAGCCTGGGGAGAGCCCAGAACTGAGCACATGCTTCCTTCAATGCATGAGTGAGCAGGCCGCTTCTTATCACCTGACAGGGGGGAGTTTCCCCGGTAGGACGTAGCGCGTGGAAGGAACGCGTTATTCCAACCAGTTCCTTTCCCCTCCATCAGGCGCCCCGGCTGACCAGCAGTATAGAGACCAGGATTACTGCATGTTTTTTGTGAGGGTACCTACCCGGCCGCGGGGACACAGGGAAAACATGCAAACTCCACAAAGAAAGGCCCTTTCTCCAACCCCACCTAGGGTATGGGCACTGATGACGCGGAGAACAGGACACGCCCCCAGCACCAACAGCGGCCCCGGCGGGAATCGAACCCAGGACCTTCTAGCTGTGAGGCGACAGCACTACAGACTGTGCCACCGTGCGAGAACAATCTGAAACATATCTGAAACCAAGCCTGTCAAGTATGGAAACAAATCCAGAACTATACGCGGCAACGACACGGTTCACTCAGTTCTTGCTAGTGGGAAAGAAGAGTCAATATAGTGACACGCATGTGTCTGACTCTCCTCATCATCAGAGAGCACCCTAGGATCCTTAACTTTACCTACGGAGACAAGGCGTATACTCTGCAGACTGACAGGGGAAGTGGAATAACAATCAAACGTGAGACATGATAACTGCAATGAGGCTGCAACTCGTCCCAGTCCATCTCAGCTATCTGTTCTCACTTCTCCTCCTAACGAGAAGAAGTAAAAAAGTGGGAGCTGACGCAGCGCCGCGCCGCTTCCACTCGCAAGGCGCTTTGTGTATTCCGGGGGCAAGAAACCTTGTATCTCCATGTTTAAACTTTTAATAAATTTTTTCGTAAATTAATGCGCTACACATCATACAAGAGGTTTTGCAAAAGAATTAGTTAAAATAGCCGAATCTACACGCTCTTGACGCGCGACGTGACGCGTCCAGTGGTGGAAGAAGTACTCAGATATTTTACTTAAGTAAAACTAGAAAAAACACAATATAAAAATACTCTGTTACAAGTAAAATGTCTGTGTTAAAAATTTCACTTGAGTAAAAGTACAAAAGTATTCAAAAAAGCGATGCGACGCGTTGTTGAAGTGTTACTACAGTTGTGAGCTTGTAGATCGGCTATTTTCAAATAGCATATGTATAAAACAGGGCTCAAGTGGTTAATGTACCTTTTACGATATAATAATTTGTATCTCCAAAGTAACTAGTAACTAAAGTATTCAAATAATTGTAGTGGAGTAAAAAGTACAATATTTGCCTCTGAGATGTAGTGGAGTAGAAGTAAAAATACTGAAAATTGGAAATACTCCAGTAAAGTAAAAGTACCTCAAAATTGTACTTAAGTACAGTACTTGAGTACATGTACTTAGTTACTTTACACCACTGGACGTGTCGTGAGTGTGTAGATCAGCATTTTTTTTTGCTATTTCATTTAAAAAAATGTTTTAAAGTAATGGTTTTGGACGTACAAGGTTTCCGCCCGACAACGACGATTTGGGAAATGTGTTGCCAGAGAGTTTGCTGCAGCTCATGCCTCCCCCCCAAATAAAAAATAAAAAATAAAACAGACGATACCCTGTCAAGGTCTTTTTTTCCCTCCAACACCCATTACTTACTTTCAGCATTCAGAGTACTCCTGACACAAAGAAATAAATAAAATAAAGAAATAAAATAAAAAAATACACACTTGAGTTTAGTCGAGTGTACAAACTCTGCAGGAGATTATGAAGAAGGAAGGGGGAGAATATAATGAAATAATTGGAGGGAGATGGGGAAATAAAAAAAGTGACACCCACACACATCAATACAATGATAGATCAGTATGTGTGTGCGTTTGTGTGTGTGTGCGCATCTGCGTGTGTGTGTGTGTGTGTGTGTGTGTGTGTGTGTGTGCGCGCGTGTGTGCGTGTGTGTGTGTGTGTGTTCAGCTCAACGCAATTTCAGCTCAAATATATAAATAAATCTGTAGATAAACAAAACCAGTGGAAATGGGGAAAAGTAGATAAAAGACTTAAGCTTCACCATGAGTTCATGTATAACCCCCCCACACACACACACACACACACACACAAACACACACACACCTGGCAGAGTGATGTTACCCTCGAGGGTGGTTTCCAACCGCTGTGTTTAATGTTGACGCTGGTGGCAAGGAACACACACACACACACACACACACACACACACACACACACACACACACACACACACACACACACACACACACACACACACACACACACACACACACACACACACACACACACACAGTTTCAACCTGCCTGTCATTTCATCAGACCTGATTTAGTCACTTCATTTATTTTTATTTTTATTGTACATGCGGCCATTTTAAAAACGCTCAAGGTGTGATGCAAATCCCTTCACTGTCGACGGCGGTGCGTCGTTTGATGATCCGTTGACCTTTTTCGCAGGGGAGAGGCAAAGATATGTGTTAAAGCACATCCGTGACGCGCTGAACTGTGGGTGTGAAACCACATACGGCCCTGCCTTTACTCTGCGGGTTTGACTCGACTCTTTTTTTCCCTTACATTTTTATCCCACGACTTTGTGACCCATTTTTTTCAAATGTAATCCTGGGTGCTACTCTCCCTCTGCAAGCCTAGGGAGAGCCCAGAACTGAGCTCATGCCTCCTTCAATGCTTGAGGAGTGAGCAGGCGGCTTCTTATCCCCTGACAGGAGGGAGTTTCCCCGGTAGGACGTAGCGCGTGGAAGGAACACGTTATTCCAACCAGTTCCTTTCCCCTCCGTCAGGCGCCCCGGCTGACCAGGGGGAAGGCAGTATAGAGACCAGGAATACTGCATGTTTTTGTGAGGGTACCTACCCTAGGGGACATGGGGAGAACATGCAAACTCCACACAGAAAGGCCCTTTCTCCAACCCCACCTAGGGTATGGGCACTGATAACAAGGAGGAGAGAACACACCGATTTAATCGATTATAAAACATTATAAGCAATCAATATTTTTATTGAATAACCTATTAATAATGTATTCCTATTTTGGGCATGTCATAGTGTTGCTGGTTGGTTTCCCTGGTTGTATTTCTATGAACCACTTAAAGCTGCACTCTGTAATGCAAAAAGCCTATCTACAAGCAAAATGTGGCACGATGCAACACGTTGTGAGCTTGTAGATCTGTTATTTTCACTAATTTTGCATGACACGGTTGTGAATCTAGGTAGAAAATAACACTTAAATGGTCAATTGATTCTTTGATATATACGAAATGCAAAAAATATATATTTTGTATTATATATTATATAATATATAGTATATATTATATATATTTTGCGAGTGCCGCGCTATGAGCTTGTAGATCTAATATTTTTGAATAATCTTGAAAAAAAAATAAAATAATCAAAAAACTGTTTGGATTTAGATTTTTTTAAGAATCGCCTCAGGTCTTAATGGGTTAATCAAAAAAGTAATCAATAGGATCATTGCTAAGAAGATAATCGATAGTTGGAGCCCTACTCCAAACTCAGTTTGGCAGCTTGGTGGCGATATTATGTGTAGATTGTATCCCATACAATCCTGATCTATTCTTCCAAGGCTTTTCAACTACTTTCTTAAATGAGTTCACAGTATGAACAACATAAGGAAACAAGCTTTGTTTTGTTTTGTATGATAAGACTTTTTTGTAGGGAAAGCTGATAGAAGGTTGATGCAAAAATGACAGGAATGTTTCTTATTAGTATTCTACCATATCTTGAACGGAAAAATAATATTACAGTTCGTACTTCTCGTGGATTAAAGCTAAATCAAATCTCACAACTGAAACTTTTTGACAGGTACAAGTCCCAATTTGTGATTAGTGTAGATCTTCTATTTTCGGCTAATATTCCCCCCAGAATAGGGATGTTGGGTTCAAGTGGTTAATATAAAAAAATATAATAATAATAAAGTCCCTATACCAGACAAAGATTTGGCAGCCCCCCTGCAGTATCTCTGAGGACCCCCTAGGGGTCACAGACCCCCCGTTGATGACCCCTGGTCTAAAGATTTTTTTTACACATTCAATCTTTACTTCAACTTCTTATACTGTCAATTAGGTAAGAAACTGTGTTAACCCATTCAATCCGGCAACACATCTGTCATTTTATTTTTCTTTGGCTATTCAAAAATAGCAGATATACAAGCTCATAGCACGGCACCGAGCTTGTATATCTGCTATTTTTTACAAGAAATCGTGAAAATGTGAAAATCTTTGAATATATATATACTGTATATACACTTTTAACTCAAATATTTGCTTCTGCGTGGGGGTCCCTGGAACAACATATTTTGAGATGGGGGTCCGTGGCCAAATACATAGCATTTTGGGGGTCCTTGACATGAAAAAGTTTGAGAACCACTGATATTACAGCAATTTATAATTGTGTTTAACTATTAGGATTTAGAAGACATTTGTAGAATGCCCAGAAGCAAAGATTTGAGTAAAAAAAAACGCTTTAAAAAACATATAATAATAATATGTTTAAAAACATAAAAATAATAATATATTATATTATATTCAAATATTTGCAAAAAAAAGTTCACGTAAAAAAAAAAAAATGGCAGATCTACAAGCTCGTAGCGCGGCACTCAGTGCCGCGTTATGAGCTTGTAGATCTGCTATTTTTTGATAGCCAAAATATACAAATAAAGGTTATAGCTAAAATCTAAAATGACACAAATGCGTTCCCGGATTGAATGGGTTAACTCTGTACTAGATATGAAATTCATAACCAGGCAATAACATTAACTTATAACATTCAATCAGGAAAAAGCACCCAATCCTAGCGGCACTTCAGTGTCGTCGGTATAATATTGAACCTATTTTACATAAGTCTGGGGTTTTTGCAGTTGAGGCCAGCAGCTGTCTAAAGCTAGCGATGGGGGGAAAATCTGCAATCAGTCCATAGATATACAGCAACGTCCATACATATGTATGAACGTGAAGTTTTCAGATTCAGAAAATGACTCTTTCATCAGTTTTGTCAAAATGTGTGAAACTTATTATGAGAAAACCCTCTCTTTCCAGAGAGAGGAGTTGAAGTTGAGACAGGACACAGTCTTACACAGCCTGGGAGCATTGCATGCTGGGTAAGTATCATATCATCGACACTGTCGGGGTGGATAACCTTGTATGTCCAAATAAACAAATTTTTTTAACCCATTAAGACCGGGAACGCATCTGTGTGTCATTTTTAGATTTATTTGGCTATTAAAAAAATAGCAGATAAACAAGCTCGTAGTGCAGCACCGAGTGCCGCGCTATGAGCTTGTAGATCTGCTAATTTAGAAATATTCTATATCTTTGAATATATATATTTTTAAAGTGAACATTTTTTAACTCAAATCTTTGCTTCTGGGGGATTCTACAAATGTCTTCTAAATCATAACAGTTA
Source organism: Gymnoscopelus braueri (assembly GCF_963280865.1). Lineage (NCBI taxonomy): Eukaryota > Metazoa > Chordata > Actinopteri > Myctophiformes > Myctophidae > Gymnoscopelus > Gymnoscopelus braueri. The sequence goes on along the minus strand of NC_137623.1, from coordinate 47,774,969 downwards.
TAAAAAAGAAGCTTATGTTGCTATAATATCAGTGGATCTCAAACTTGTCAAGGACCCCCAAAATGATATGTATTTGAACCCCCCCCCCCCCCCCCCATATCAAAATATGCTGTTCCAGGGACCCCCGAAAGCAAATATTTGAGTTAAAAATCTATATATATCATCTTTGAATGTATTATATTCAAAGATTTGCACATATTTTCACGATTTCTTTTTCATAGCCATAGAAATATAAAATGACACACGGATGCGTTCCCGGTCTTAAAGGGTTAAAAGCATTTTTAAATAGTGAACATAGCTGATCTACAAGCTCACAATCGCAACGCGTTGTGAGCTTGTAGATCGGCTATTTTCACTACTTATGCGCGACACCCTTGTGATGATGAAACTAGGGCATCAATGTACGAAAACAAACTTAAAAAGTAAAATTTGGATATACAAGGTTTCTGCCCGACAACGACGATATGGAGATTTGCATATCGCTATGGGGACAGTGGTGTTGTCGTGACTCCCCAGGGAGCTCGGCCTCCCCGGGGAGAAGGGAAGTACCTGGGGCCAGCGCTGATACCGATAGCTGCTGCAGTACAAGACCTGCATGGGAATCTGCATACGTGTGTGTGTATCTAGGTGCGTGTGTGTGTGTGTGTGTGTGTGTGTGTGTGTGTGTGTGTGTGTGTTCAGGAAGTTATTAACCCATTAAAACCGGGAAAGCATCTGTATCATTTTAAAGATTTATTTGGCTATTTTTTGGAAAACTTGTGCAAATCAAAACATTTTAACTCTTGTTACAACTTCTGGGAGTCCCTGGAACAAAATATTTTGAGATGGGAGTCCACGGCCAAATACATTTTTTTTTTAACTGTTAGGATTTAGAAGACATTTGTAGAATCCCCAGAAGCAAAGATTTGAGTTACAAATGTTCGCCTTAAAAATAAATGTATATTCAAAGATTTGCACAAAATGTCCACGATTTTCCCCAAAAAATAGCCCAAAGAAATCTAAAAATGACACAGATGCGTTCCCAGTTTGAATGGGTTAAGTACAAGTTCTAAATCATTCGAGCAAAGGAGTAAACTTTCTTTCTTGACAAGGAAAATATGTTTAAAAAAAAAACAGAGCTGTCTGGGGCTCGGGTGCCGCAGTGGTAAAGTATAGCTGGCTGCCCACCGCAAACCGCGAAAACTGGGGGTTCGAATCCACCACGATGCGTCCGGCTTTGTCAAGCGTCTATATATATATATACGCGGGGGAGAGAAGCCGGCGGGCGGGGAGGGTGATATTTGTCACTGCAGGTACTTCTACGGGCTGGGGCGGCACATGTCAGCAGGGAGTGTTGGTCGGGAGGAATAGGACGAAGGTTCTACGTTCCTCCCGGTGGGGGCTCCTCACTGGCAGGGGAGTCAGTAGGATACGACAGCAGTGACAACTAGTGGTGTAAAGTACATTTACTCAACTACTGTACTGAAGTACACTTTTGAGGAATTTTTACTTTACTGGAGTGTTTTCCAATGTTCAATACTTTTACTTCTACTCCACTAACACCTCAGAGTCAAATATTATTATTACTTTTACTCCACTACAATTATTTGAAAACTTCAGTTACTAGTTACTTTTAACCACTTCAGCCCTATATATATATTTCAGCCATTTGAAAATAGCAGTTCACAATGTGTCCTATCGCGACACATTGTGAACTTGTAGATCTGCTATTTTCAAAAGATTTGTATACATTTGAAAACTTAGGAAATGGGACATTCTGCATAATGAGTACTTTTACTTGTAACAGAGTATTTCTACATTGCAGTATTGATACTTTTACTTAAGTAAAAAATGTGAGTACATTTTCCACCACTGGTGACAACACACAAATGTGTGTGGGGAGGAATCAATTGACATAATGACAAAATTAAGGAGGAAAAATAGGTAAAAAGCACCAAAAAAAAGTCAGTATAGGAAAGGCATTAAGAGACGGTGTCAGCTAACGCCTCCGTAAATACTTACGTGTATGTGACCCGCAAACATCGTGTCCGACTGTCTCCTTCAGCGCAAGTGTCCTCAGGCTCGACCCCCAAAGCCTAAAAAAAGAGAGAGAGAAAATGCTAATAAACAAAAAAATGAGTAATCATTTCTTTTTTCATAGTTCAAATTGTTCATTTCCAAGACAAGGGCAGCAGCAGCACAGTTCGCCAGATTCAAATTAGCTCCAAAGCCGACAGGATCAAATATAGTGGAGGAAAAAATATAAAAAATGATGAGAAGATGAAATGTGAAATATGATTATGCTAATGGCTCAATAATTGGGTTCGGCATCGTTTTCTTTCGCTTGAGGATTAAATCAGAAAAAAGAAAAAAACTTTTTACGCAATAGAGGAACAAGAAGTTCTCGGGTCTGAAAGGAGGGCACTGAGACGAGGGGGGAAAGAACACATAATACATCACATGTGCACGCGCGCACACACACACACACACACACAAAGTTTGGTGTTAATTTTGAGTTCCTCCGCAGATTCAATAAAACAACTTGGACTAAAGTAACCTCCACTTCTCTCTCTCTTAACCACATAAACTCTATAGAATACTTAAAGGGAAAGACCACTCATTTTCAACATTGAACTATGTCTTTAATACACCTTAGAGCTGTTGTGTGGAAATAAGAAAAAAGTCCCCCCCCCCTCTAGGTACTATTGTATGTACTTTTGGCTCCGCCCCCTCAGCCAAAAGTACACCCTGCGTATGTCACTGATCACATGACCTCAATCAATTATCCAGTTCTAGGCAACATAGAGGGGGGGGGACTTTTTTCTTATTTCCACACGGAAAGACTGGTGTATTAAAGACATAGTTCAATGTTGAAAATGAGTGGTCTTCCCCTTTAATAGTTGTCCAGAGTCCCTACGGGGCGCTATAAGCGAGGCTCCGGTTTTCCCTCTACACAAAGTACCTTAGGGGGAAAATAGCAGTGAGACAGACAGACAGACAGAAACAGAAAAAACTGCAGAATAGGAAACATGCATGGTTTAAAGCCAAATGTAATCTTATGAAACATTTTGTATGGCCGTGGCCTGATTGATTGATTGAATGCTTTATTAGCAGTTTGCAAAAAAAACACAGGAAAGTACAGTTCAATACAAGGTCTGCAAAGAGGATTTTAAACCCAAGAAAGCCTATGGCTTGTGTCCATTGGGGTCCTTTGTACTCAATGCATCGAAACATTTAATGACAGACAAATATGCACACTATGCAAAACATCATATAAACAGTTACAAAAGAAAAAGAAAAATATGTACAGTAAAATGTACGCTTTGTGAGAGAGAGAAGGAGACAGACAGAGAGAGAGAGAGAGAGGCAGAGAGACAGACAGAGAGGAACAGAGAGAGAGAGAGAGAGAGAGAGAGAGAGAGAGAGAGAGAGAGAGACAGACAGAGAGAGACAGAGAGAGAGAGAGAGAGAGAGAGAGAGAGAGAGAGAGAGAGAGAGAGAGAGAGAGAGATGGCAGCGCTGGTGAAATATGGGCGAGCGTGCACTCTATGGCTGTGGTGACAGAGGTCACTCTGGGAAAAGGAAATCAATGCTGACACTAATGACTCACAGGTCAACACATAGCCCTGAGTGTGTGTGTGTGTGTGTGTGTGTGTGTGTGTGTGTGTGTGTGTGTGTGTGTGTGTGTGTGTGTGTGTGTGTGTGTGTGTGTGTGTGTGTGTGTGTGTGTGTGTGTGTGTGTTTAACTTTGTGGTTAACTGCGTGTTTTTAAGTGTATATACAGTATACTGTGCGTGTGCGTGCATGTGTCTGTGTGTGTGCCTGTGTGAGTGCATGTGTCTGTGTGTGTGCGTGAGCGCATGCGAGCATAAGTGTGTGCATGTGCAAGAGGTGGAGGAGGTGGTACAAACGCAAGGATTTGCTGTTAAATGTTAGCATGCCTTCCATGATACTGTACATGCACACAAGCGGCGAACACACACACACACACACACACACACACACACACACGCACACACACACACACACACTTGTATTACTATACTGGTGACTATACTGGTGAAGAAAGTATAGAACAGCATTGAAAATGGCTGAAAAGAAGCCAAGCAAATTGCATATCAGTGCAGAACCGAGTATAAAATAGGCAAAACACAAACCCCAAAATGTACTTAAAGTACCAAAAGTAAAAGTACTCATGTGCAGAATGTCCCATTTCACAAGTTCAAAATGTATAAAGAAATCTTTTGAAAATCGCCGATCTACAAGCTGCGACGCATTGTTAGCTTGTAAATCGCCTATTTTCAAATGGCCGAAATGTAATATAGGGCTAAAGTGGTTAATGTATGTGTTGTAATAATAATAATCTGCAATAATAACTAGTAACTAAAGTTTTCAAATAATTGTAGTGGAGTAAAATAAATATTTGCCTCTGAGGTGTAGTGGAGTAAAAGTACTTGAGTAAATGTACTTAGTTACTTTACACCACTGGCCCTCACAAGTATAGTAATTCTCACACACACACACACACACACACACACACACACACACACACACACACACACACACACACACACACACACACACACACACACACACACACACACACACACACACACACACACACACACACACACACACACACACACACACACACAGTATAAGACACATGAGTGAGCGATGAGGTCCTGTCCATTAGTGCAGAGGTTAATATTTGATGTACGGTGCAGACAGATCGGAACCCTTCATGTCTGCTTAATGGACGACTCTCTTTTCAGGTCAACGCCTTTAGAACACAGTAAACAACACTAGCCTAAGAGAAGAGAGATAGCTCCTCGTTTAGGGAGAGAATGCCTGATACTGACGTCATTGTGCAAAAAAATTTGAACAAATAACTGAATTTATAGTATATCCGTTGCTGTCAGGTGAAAGAAAACTCATATGTCCAAAACCACACACAACACACACACACACACACACGCATGCACACACACACACACAAACACACAGAGCAAGATTCTCCCCAATAATGAAACATGCATGAATTGCCCATAGAGGAGCAATACGACAACGAGAAGAAGACCTTGCACACACATATAGAGGTCATTGGCTAATAAAGGCTGTGTGTGTGTGTGTGTGTGTGTGTGTGTGTGTGTGTGTGTGTGTGTGTGTGTGTGTGTGTGTGTGTGTGTGTGTGTGTGTGTGTGTGTGTGTGTGTGTGTGTGTGTGTGTGTATGTATGCATGTGCAATTGCGCATGGGGTGAATATTTACATATGTGTATGTCTCTATGTGCCTTAGGTACCCTTGGGTTAGCAGGAGTTACGACCTGCTTACATTATTAAGGTGAGTAGTAGGCAATGTTATGTATGCCTAAACAGCCAGTCAATTCATTACTGATGCAATCCCCTAAGTACATGAATAAGCACAGCACAGGTCTCTCTCTCTCTCTCTCTCCCTCTCCCCCTCTCTCTCTCTCTCTCTCTCTCTCTCTCTCATGGAGAGAGAGAATATTTGTGCGATCCGGAGCGCTTTTAGATAAATCAGAAAAACCGGTAGGAAATTAATAATAAGAAATAAAACAACATTAGCTGATTAAGTATGTATGGTCTGAGTGACGGATGTAATTTAAGAGTCGGGGTGTCCGGAATAAGGTCTCATTACAGATCACAGAGTGTGTGTGTGTGTGTGTGTGTGTGTGTGTGTGTGTGTGTGTGTGTGTGTGTGTGTGTGTGTGTGTGTGTGTGTGTGTGTGCGTGTGCGTGTGTGTCCATCGCGTTAGTAAAATGCGTCACCCGGGGGTCTCAGCTTTATGAAAAGCCATGCAATCTATGATAATGAGCCCAGTGAAGGTTATGTCCACAGCGGTAAACTCATTTGTTAGAGGCAGGTTTACCGCACGCGCGTGTGTGTGTGTGGTACTTCTATATCATTAAAGAGTGGTGAGGAAAAATACTATTAAAGTAATGGTCAGAGAGTGAGAGAGTGCACGTTACATGGACGTTGCATCACAGAGATTACTTTTTCTTTGCGGCGGTATATGAAGACAAACACCATGTGAAGGTATACTGGATGTAATAGTATGTGTTTTCACTCCATTCTTATAGTGAGTGTCCGCTCCACAGCCACAGCTGCTACTTCCAAAATGTCAATTTGAATCCAAAAAGGGAAATGAATAGGCTTTCCAACCGTGTAAAAGTTATTGCAAAGAGGCATTGTTGCAACAGAGAAATAATCTACCAAACACACAATTCCAAACTTTTTGTGCTGTAAATTGGAAAGAAAGTAGAAAGAAAAGAGAAGAGAAGAGAAGAGAAGAGAAGAGAAGAGAAGAGAAGAGAAGAGAAGAGAAGAGAAGAGAAGAGAAGAGAAGAAGAGAAGAGAAGAGAAGAGAGAGAAGAGAAGAGAAGAGAAGAGAAAGAAGAGAAGGGAAGGGAAAGGGAAGGGGAAGGGAAGAGAAGAGTTATTCAGTTTTCAGTATTCAGTTCAAAGGACTGCTCAAGTTCACACAGGGATCACAGGGATTGGTCATGAAATCCAGTGGTGTAAAGTAACTAAGTACATGTACTCAAGTACTGTACTTAAGTACAATTTTGAGGTATTTATTACTTTACTGGAGTATTTCCAATATTCAATACTTTAACTTCTACTCCACTACATCTCAGAGGCAAACATTATACTTTTACTCCAATACAATTATTTGACAATTTTAGTTACTAGTTACTTTGTAGATTTTGATTATTATTACAAAACACACATTAACCACTTCAGCCCTATATACATTTCAGCCATTTGAAAATATCCGATCTAGAAGCTCACAATGTGTCACGATGCATGCATTGTGAGCTGGTCGGCTATTGTATTCAAGATTTTAATACATTTTGAAAACTTGAAACGTGAAGTGGGACATTCTGCATAATGAGTACTTTCTACTTTTGGTACTTTAAGTACATTTTGTACTTTTACTAAAGTACATTTTGAATTCCGGACTTTTACTAGGATCGATACTGGGATGTATTTCTACATCGCAGTATTGATACTTTTACTTAAGTAAAAAATGTGAGTACTTTTTCCACCACTGATGAAATCTAGAGCTTCATTCCACCGCTATTCATTCACAGAGTCGTCCATCTGTCCTTCACGTATACGTCTTGTCAATTACCACACTTCACTCTCCCTTTCTCCTTTTCAACCTGCTCCTTGTCGACTCCTCTCCCATCTCCTCTCCTTGTCCCTTAACCACTTACATACTTCATTTGTATGACGATTAGCAAAAAATGCCGATCTACTGCAGTTCTGCAATTGTCGCTATTTACATTTTTGTAATACTTTTTTTTTTATAATTGTCTATGATGACATGACCCCAGTTTGAAAGTGGTCTACCACACCGACAAACCCTCCTCTTCGATGTATCCCCTTGCCCCCCCATCCTTTTTTCTTGTCTCTCTTCTATCAGTACTATAACCTTCCCTCTATGCAATCTCTTTTTTATTCTCCACTCCTGTCTATTCCTTATGTATGGGAGCTGGGTCAAACGGAAAGCAGCGGGGCAGAGAAAAAAAAACGAAGCAAAACCAACACAGGCAAGTGTACGTGTGACTCACCACCTCACACAACACAAAGCCAGGGATGAAAACATGAAAAAAAGACCTCACTGTGATGGTGATTGGAAAGAGCATGGCCAGTTTCACACTAAAAAAAGAATTACCACTCATCTGTACTAGAGGTATAAAGGCTGCAGGATACTCCAATCGAACAAGAACTGTGTTTGGTGTTGTCGGCAGGGCTTGCTGACGCCCCCTCACTAAAACACTAGGGATTAGAGGGGTGTTTGAACCTCTTGGAGGTTGGTTCGCAAAACTAGTACCTCCTAACGCCTTCACAGCTAGCAAAATCAAGGCTCGGACAGAATGCAGAAACAAAACAAAATAAATCATCACGACGCCTTGAATCTTGTTCGGGTTTTGTTCGGCTAAACTTCTTCCTATGGTATTTTCCTGTTTAATTTCATTTAATGATACATATTCTACTGTGTATATGTAACTTCTTTGATTTGTTTTTATCCTTGTTTTACATTTTCTTTCAACTTTCATTGCAAATGTGTCTTATTTGTTTGTATTGTCTTGTTTCTGTTAATGGTACAACAAGATACCAGGGTTGTGGCTCTTTCAGAGCGGGAACTTTGGGGGGTGGGAGGGGTAACATAACAATAAAGAAACCTTGAACAAACACAAAAAAGTATTCTTATGACGTCATTTTGTTCGTATTGAACTACAGTACAAAGTTTGTATTCCCTTGTAGTATACAGCATCTCCCAGGAGTCTAGCGCATTGAAACTGGGATAGACTCCCATTTTATCGGCTGAATAACTGAACATTTCCGAAATAATTTTGATTTGTTTAGTTTTTTATCTTTTGAAATAATAATTTAAATATAGGAAACATAAAAAGGGGATATTTAGTATTTACCAAAAGAAGGGTCTGAACCCATTGTTTGGGAAACACTACCTAACCTACACTCTACCTAACACCAGTATTTATGTAGAGTGCGCTGCTTTACATTTGACATGATTACAAAGCTCCTCTCATCCGACATCATATATAATACACAGTAAAGCACAGGATGAAGCATTAGCATGCACTGGAGTGAACCTCATACATATACTGGGCACAAGGACACTACTACCAATCAAAGAGCTCATTTATCAACTAGTGGGGACTGGGGAGTTCCCTTTAACCACTTGAGACCCGGCATCCATATTATGGGGGGGAAATAGTAGATCTACAAGCTCAGATACAACTGTTGTGAAGTTGTAGATCGACTATTTTTGGCAAATAGATTTGGGGTCCTATCTTGCCCCAAATAATCCTTTATCCCTAAACATTTTTTAGTAGTTCAAATAGCCGATCTACAAGCTCACAACGTGTCGATGTAGATCGGCTGGTTAAACTATTTGAAAATGTTTTTTCAAAATAGTAAATATGGTTATATGGATAATAAGTTTAGGCATAAGGTGTTAAGGCGGCGTGTAAGATAGGGCCCTCGGTGTAGAGTAGACGCTGGGAAAGGACATCCAAGTACAGTCGTGACTCAAGTCCATTTCTTTAAGAATAAGGGTTTAAGTGGTTAAGTTTACACACACATAAAAAGATCCAGAGACATCATAAACGTTCACAAAAAAAACGTCATTTTTTATCAATGAAGGAGAATTCATAAAGAAGGTTTGACATCATCTAGTCGTCTCCCAATCCCCCAGAGCCGTCTCTCATAGTGTGCACACGACGTAGATCATAATCCGCTATTGTCAATTCAAAAAAAGAACAGCAGCTCCTATATAGCAGTGTGTCTGAGACATAAATATGTACAAGGGTATATATACTGCACTGGGGTGCACGCCAGCCAGTCCCAATTGCTGACAGTTGTCGAATTAAAGAGGTGGCTGAGTTGTGGAAATAGCCAAGGACTTGTAGTTGTTGGTATCAAACTGGAGCTTGTCCAAAAGGTAGGTACAGTGTTGTATGCAACACGGGTCAGATCACAGACAAGGTCAGAGAGAGAGAGAAGGATGAGGCTGGCTGGGCACTGCGCCAAGGCACCCGGAATTGGTGGCAAGGCAAGCAAACTGACACCGTTAGCCAACTCAGGGCACAGCCAGGCAGTGGTGGAAAAACTACTAATTTTTTTTACTTAAGTAAAAGTATCAATACTGCAATGTAGAAATACTCCGTTACAAGTAAAAGTCCGGAATTCAAAATGTACTTGCGTAAAAGTACAAAAGTATTGGTATGAACATGTACTTAAAGTACCAAAAGTAGAACATACTCATTATGCAGAATGTCCCATTTCACAAGTTTTCAAATGTGTGAAAAGTATAAAAATCTTTTGAAAATAACAGATCTACAAGCTCACTTATCGCAACACATTGTGAGCTTGTAGATACTATGCTATTTTCAAATGGCCGAAATGTATACAGAGCTGAAGTGGTATTCCTAAGCCAATAGTTTGATAAGTCTCCGGTAGGAGACTCAAATGACCTGAATTTGAGCCGCTCATCAAATTATTGGCTTAGGAATGCGATAAAAACAAAACAGTTTTTCCCTTGAACGCCATATCTCGTCGCTGAAAATCGTCGATCTAATAGCTCACAACACGTCGCATCTGTAAGCTTGTAGATCGTCTATTTCCGAAGTTCACGTTCGCCCCAGAATAATAGTATAGGTATACTAGTTTTCAAGTGCTTAATATAGTATTTTCTTGCATCACTCTAATCAAGAAAAGGCAACCGGCCTTATAGCTGCAGGTGCAATAAATCAACCAGACGTTTCTCAGGCTTTTCTCTCTTTTCTTTTCTCCACTACTATACTGTATATACAAATGAATTAGAACAAGAGGAAGACTATGCAGAACCTATTGTGAGGACTAATGGCAGACGAAGGAGCTCTAGTGTGCTCCAGATAGGTCTATTTCCAGTTCCATCGCGTGGCTGATATATTAACAGAGGTTTACAAGGGCACAGCACTACATATGTAAGTTTGGCCTTATGGCTGACCTTACAATGCACTTAGTATCCTGTACCAGGGAGCAACGCTGCAGCCACTCCTACAAGCCATTTATTCCAGCTAACGACCGTCAAGCGCTCATAAATCAGCATTAGGAACCTCTTTCGCCCTCTCTCTCTCCCTCGCTCTCTGTCTGTCTGTCTCTCGTTTTCTCCCGCTTAGACGTGCCCCCCCCCTCCTCTTTTCTGCTGCTTTTTCCGACCATCTCTCTCTCTCTCTCTCTCTCTCTCTCTCTCTCTCTCTCTCTCTCTCTCTCTCTCTCTCTCTCTCTTCTCTCTCTCCCCCTCCTTGTCTCTCTCTTCCTCGTATACCATCCCTCCTTCTCGCCGTACACTCACTCCCTACTTTTTTGTCAGTGATGGAAGAAGTACAGACTTTTTTTTTTTACTTACTGTAAATAAAAGTACCAATACCGCATTGTAGAAATACTCTGTTACGAGTAAAAGTACAAAAGTTTTGGCATCAAAATATACCAAAAGTAAAAGTACTCATTGCGCAGAATGTGCAGTAAGTTTTCAAATGTATAAATGTATAAAAATCTTTTGAAAATAAAAGATCTACAAGCTCATCTTGATGCGTTGTGAGCTTGTAGGTATGTTAATTTCAAATAGCCAAAGTATAGGGCTGGCTCATGTATGTTTTGTAATAATCAAAATCTGCAGAGTAACTAGTTACTGTAGTTTTTAAATAATTGTAGTGTAGTAAAAGTATCATATTTGCCTCTGAGATGTACATACCTTTTTAACAAAGCTTAATTAGTCTTTTTATTCGTTTTTAATAGATATTTTTCCCCAAGAAAGGGTCTTCTTGATGTTTTTGCCCTGATTTTGTCATTTTTGTGCCTTTTGATTTAACCCTGTAGCACTCCAAAAATGTAAAGTGTTATAAATAAAATGTATTATTATTATTATTATTATTATTATTATTATTATTATTATTATTATATAGTGAAGTAGAAGTTAAAGTATTGACAATTGGAAAGTAAAATACCTCAAAATTATACTGAAGTACAGTGAGTAAATGTACTTTGTTGCCTTCCACCACTGCTTTTTGTAAGTGCATGTCTCCCTCCGTCCGTTTTTGCTCGCCGTCCATTTCTCCTCTCTTCTCCTCTCCTCTCCTTTCTCCCTCCCTCCCTCCCTGGTTCTCTATACCCGTCTCTGACATTTCCCCCCACAGTGGATAGAGACGGCTTGGCCCTGAGACGTCTACCTTGCTATTGGCACCTCTATTGATTTTAATTAAGCTAATTAGTTCATTATTCCAAGGATCAAAACGGAGGGCATCCATTACGGGCATGGTGGGGGGGGGGGGGGGGCTCAGAGTTAATATGGTAATGAAGACGATCAATTATCACTCACAGGAAAGTCATTAACAACAGTATTAGCATGGTCAACCATCTCGATCTCCTGACCCCTCTCTCTCTCTCTCTCTCTCTCTCACTTTCATTTCTCTTTGTCTCTCACTGTCTTTCTTTCTTTCTTTCATTCATTCTCCTTTCCTCTCTCTCTCTCTCTCTCTCTCTCTCTCACTTTCTCTCTCCTCCCTCATCAGCATCTGCAGTGGTGGAAGAAGTACTACTTAAGTACAAGTAGCAATACCACAATGTAGAAATACTCCATTACAGGTCAAAGTCTGGTATTTAAAATACTTACTAGTAAGTAAAAGTACCAAAAGTATTACTCAGTCATTATGCAGAATGTCCCATTTCACGAGTTTTGTTTTTTGTAATAGTAATCGAAATCGGCAAAGTAACTATACTAACTAAAGCTGTCAGATCAAATATATATTGAAAATTGGAAATACTCAAGTATAAAAAAAAACTCGAAATTGTACTCTATTTATTAGGAATAACCCCTTGAGACGAACCATCTCGTTTTGAAGTACTCAAGTACAGTACTTGACTACATGTACTTAGTTACTTTCCACCACAGCTTGTCTGTGCGTGGCAGTGCAAGTACAGGTCCATGTGTTTGCATGATAAAGGTCACAGGGTTCATAGACATTGGGCGGTGGGGGTGGTGTTTGTGGTGGTATTGAGGGTAGGGGGTTTGGAGAGCAGTAAACTAAAGTGGGGCCTATTAATGCTGATTGGAGGTCAGTTTCCACGTTCCGTTCATCGACTGCAACCACGCTGCAGCTGGGAGGGAGAGCCTCTCACCCCCAGTGGTGTAAAGTAACTAAGTACATTTACTCAAGTACTGTACTTAAGTACAATTTTGAGGTACTTTTACTTTACCGGAGTATTTCCAATTGTCTATACGTTTACTCCATTACATTACATCTCAGAGGCAAATATTGTACTTTTACTCCACTACAATTATTTAAAAACTTTACTAGTTACTTTGTAGATATAAATTATTACATTATAAAGCATACATTAACCACTTTAGCCCTATTTCATACCTAGGCTATTTGAAAATACGCGTCGCAAATGTGAGCTTGTAGATCGACTATTTTCAAACATTTTAGTACTTTTACTTTTGGTACTTTAAGTATATTTTGATGCCAATAATGTTGTACTTTTACTCAAGTAACATTTTGAACACAGGCCTTTTAATTGTAACAGAGTATTTTTATATTGTGGTATTGCTACTTTTACCTAAGTAAAATATCTGAGTTCTTCTTCCACCACTGGTTTGTGGTGGTATTGAGGATAGGGGGTTTGGAGAGCAGTAAACTAAAGTGGGGCCTATTAATGCTGATCGGAGGTCAGTTTCCACGTTCCGTTCATCGACTGCAACCACGCTGCAGCTGGGAGGGAGGGAGAGAGCCTCTCACCTCATATGAAGGAGGGGGCGCGTATAATTGCAAAGTACACACAGGGTCAAATAGCCAACGCCAATGATGACTATGAATTTGTTTTATTCAGGGGTCATCAATGTCTGGCTACCGGTCTGGTATTAATTAATCTCTCAAGACGTATTCTAGCTAACGGCAGAATCTGTCAGCAACACTGCCGTAAACATGTGATGTTGTTGTTAGTAGGAATAAACACAGAAGCATGCACCCGGGAGGAAGTGGACTAAGAAAGGGGAGGAGCCACATCGAGTTCCTGTTATACACAAAAAAGGAGGTGGTGCCCCCAGAGGAGAAAAAAAAGGTGGGGAAAAAATACCTTTTTGTTTTTACGGAATGGGTTCCCAGATAGAGTATTAATTGAATGAGACAAATATGGGCATAGACATTATGACAGTCTAGTGTGTACATATCACTGTAGCATGACAAAAACCTGGTTCTCTTTTGTTTCTATACATGGGGATTGCCTTGCAAAGGAAATGTTATTATGACACATGAAAACGACTCCAAACCCAGACTACAATTTCAAAAACAGTTCAGTCCATCAGAAACAAGGTTATTTGAACTTAAATCAAATTAAGCCCTATTTTCAGAATTAGCCAAAATAGCGTTGTGGACCCCCATCTCATAATATTTAGTTCCAGGGACCCCCAGAAGCAAAGATTTGAGTTACAAATGTTCGCTTTAAAAATATATATATTAAAAGATTTGATTGATGATTTTTCAAAAATAGCAGATCTACAAGCTCATAGTGCGGCATGAGCTTGTAGATCTGCTATTTTTGAATGGCCATAAGTATAAAATAATGATTAAAGTGGTTAAAAATCTAAAATGACAGATGCTTTCTCGGTCTTAATGGGTTAAACTTTCAAACCTTGTTCATATTTTTGGCTGTTTTTTGGTTCGGTTTCTGTTCTAACTATAATGAAACTATGAGCACAAAGTAGGTCATAAGCTAACTTCTGGTGAGTGGCCCACATGATAAGAGTAATTATGTTTTCATTAACACGGATCCCGGGCCGTGGAGCTAAATTTCTCACATGGCTCCCAGGCTGAAAGAATTAAAGAGGCCCCATTCTGTTTTATGGGATGCGAGCAGCAATATATAATGAAGCAGCAGGGCTGCATCACTGTGTAAACACATATTAGAGAGCCTGGCTAGAGAAACGGCATTCAATTAACACATTTTGTAATCATCCCCTCGTTGAAAAATAAACCTTGTTTAGTTTTCCTGTACAAATAGAAACAGAATGACATTATGCACTCTGTGTCAGCTTGTTTGTGTTTCACAAACAAGGAAACGCAGGACATGTTTGTGACTTAATCTCACTTTATCTTTTCTATTTTCTTTGTAGTACTAATGTGATGGTTGTTTTGACTTTTCTTTTTTTGCTTTATTGTTAATCATTTGTACTCTTTCCGTAAAGCACTTGTGCTTTATTCTTGCTCTGTAAAGCACTTTGAGCTGCATTTCATGTCATGAAAGGTGCTATACAAATAAAGCTTATAATTATTATTATTGTATGACAGGGGTTCCCAAACCGTTTCCGCTCGAGACCCAAAAGAGAAATTTGGTTTCTCAAAATTACACAAATTCATGATGATTTATTCACTTAAGGCACCATTTCGACAATTCTGAAAATAGCCAAACTACAAGATCAGATCTATTTTTGAAGAATTCCGGATTCCTGACTTTCTGCAATGGTTTTCTATGGGAACGGAGCGCTTTGTTTTTCAGAAATCCGCGCAATGGCAACATCCAATGCTAGAGAGTGTGGTCTAGCCAACACCAACTCGGGACGTCCTGGATCGCTGCCCTCCACACTCTCCTATCTAACATCACAGCCTTGAGCTCTACAGCAGTGGTTTTCAACCCTTTTCATATAAAGGTCCATTATTTATTGGGCATTTGAGCCACCGACCACTGTTTGATGAGATTTAGTCTCTCAGACCCAAAACTTTGAATATTTTGTTATCGTTTGTTATCGTTTGTCCACAATTCCATGCTGTATTGGTGTTGGTACCATAGGAGAGATAACAGGCAAATGTTGATCAAAATAACAATTATTTAATTAAGTAATGCAGATGTTTAACAATAATTTAACTCTTGAGAGGGTAAAATGTTACGCTCTCAAGAGTTAAAGATCTATAAGGGTCCATTTGGTTACCAACTCTCCATCATTTAGGTGGGGACCACCTGGAACCCCCTCAAGGACCACTATAGTCCCCGGACCACTGGTTGAGAACCGGTTGGTTAATTCATAATGTACTTTTTCCATTCCTAGAAATGTAGTCAAAAGTACAATATTTGTCTTTGAAATGTAGTGGAGTGAAAGTCATCCAAAAATACAAATACTCAAGTATAGTGCAGATCCTCAAAAAATGTACTTACGTACAGTACTCAAGTAAATGTACTTTGTTACTGTTCATCGCTGATCTTGACCCTATATGTTTGAGGTAAACATACTATGGTAATGAGTGGGGAATGTGTGAGAGTAGGAATGATGAATGGTCAGGCTGAGTGGATCAAAGAGAGAGCCAGTGATCCCTAATGATCCCTAGTTGATCTGTCCTGATCTGCACTGATCTCCCCTCAGGCTCCCAGTCTGACCCGAACTGACCCGCCAGCCAGCGGGCTAAACTCTGGGAATTAACCATTTTTAGACCGGGAACGCATTGTCATTTTTAGATTTCTTTGGGCTATTCAATAATAGCAGATATACAAGCTCAGAGTGCCGCGCTATGAGCTTGTAGATTTGCAAAAAAAAAGAAAATGTGTGGACAATTTGTGCAAATCTTTGAATATATTTTTTAAAGCTATTTATTTTACTCCGATCTGTGCTTCTGGGGGTCCCTGAAACAACATATTTTGAGATGGGGGTCCGTGGCCAAATACATAGCATTTTGGGGGTCCTTGACAGTTAAAGTTGGAGCACCACTGATATAGCAACATCCTGTTAGGATTTAGAAAACATTTTTAGATACGTATTTGGCCGCGGATCCCCATCTCAAAATGTTTTTGTTCCACGGACCCCAAGAAGCAAAGATTTGAGTTATGAATGTGCACTTAAAAATATATAGATATTCAAATATTTGCTAAAAAGAAGCAAGATTTTTCAAAAATAGCATACCTACAAGCTCATAAACGCTGCCGGTCATCGAATTATTGGTTTAGGAATGCAACATAAACAAAAAATATCCATGAATTCAAGTCTCCATGGGGTGACTAATCGATATGAAAAAAAGTCATTCGGGGGTGAACTATCCCTTTAAACCCTAAGTGGTTAAATCTGAGGAACTTCCTATGTTCAATGATCTTCAGAAAACTGCAGAAACAAACTGAAGAGAAAATAATCCACAAAGGCATATACTGCACACTCTCGAACGCACGCGCGCGCGCGCACATGCACACGCACATGCACACACACACACACACACACACACACACACACACACACACACACACACACACACACACACACACACACACACACACACACACACACACACAGAAAGGGCAAAACAAAGGGAGGAAAGGAGAGAAAGTAATAAAGAGCACGCAGAATAAAAGATTCAATGTGACTCACATCAAGGTTGAGTGTGTGTGTGGTTTGTCGCAGGAGCAGCAGCTCCGGGGACTTCACGTCTGACCCCAGGTGTGTGTTGTCGGAGCGCAGGGCGCTCGCGCTCCGCTCCAAGGTCCTCCTCTGATGGCTCAAGTCCTGCAAGAAGAAGTGAGAGACGACGTGAAATAAATTGTGTGAGTCAGCCCTGGTCTTAACCCATTAAGACCGGGAAAACGCGTGTGTGTCATTTTCGAGATTTCTTTGGGCAATTCAAAAATAAAAACGTTTGTAACTCAAATCTGGAACAAACAGTATGTTGCTATATCAGTGGTGCTCCAACTCTTTCCATGTCAAGCACCACCCAAAATTATATGTATTTGGCCGTGGACCCCCATCTCAAAATATTTTGTTCCAGGGACCCCCCCCAGAAGCACAGATCGGAATTAAAAATGTTCGCTTAAATGTTTAATGCTTAAATATATATACACATATATTCAAAGATTTGCTAAAACAATCAAGTTTTTTTTTTAAATAGCAGATCTACAAGCTCATAGTGCGGCACTTTTGAATAGCCAAAGAAATCTAAAAATGACACAGATGCGTTCCCGGTCTTAATGGGTTAAAGAGGAGGGATATAACCCTGAACCTTCCTCTTTTGCGTATATGCACCCTTTAGTCGTCATCGTCACCTTGGCCTTCTCAGCACTTTAGAATGTGTGTCAGAAGTGTCACCGTAATGTGTCATGTGGTTTTGGAGGCCCCTTGTTGTTTTCCTTTATATCGTCTCCCACTCCCCCCCCCTCCCCCACCCCCTCCTCAGAATTATGCGGCATCCGTTGGAACAGGGGTCTTCGACGTTTGTTCAGGGCCAAAGACCCCTTAGCTGAGAGAGAAATGATGCAGGGGGGTCCTCACTACATATTTATTGTATAAAATTGTGTTGCAGATTGAACTTTTTTTCATACATTTCATAAATAGCTTCATAGACTCGCTTGACAGCACTATATCAAGTGTATTTCCGACGTTTAACCACCCTCAATATTTCGTAAACTCGAATTTTGATTCTGTACTTGGTCTGCTTTTTTTCTCTTCCACAACAAATCTCTTCTTTGCCAATGTTCCCTCCAGAATAGGGATGCTATAGGGTTCAAGTGATTAATTAAAACAAATATTTGGCGGCCCCCCCTCTAGTAACTTTGAGGACCCCCTAGGGGGTCCCGTCCGGACCCCCTGTTGGAGACCCGGGCGTTGGAAGAAGAAAATGTTGGGAATGAATGCCACATGTGTGAGTCAATCAAACCTACACAGTAAAGTATTCAGTTAAAACTTGGAATTTTACTGTGTACTGTGTATCGGATTAAAGAGAGAGTTCATCCCCAAAATGACTTTTTTTTCTATCGATTAGTCACCCCATGGAGACTTGAATTCATGCACATTTTTTTTTTGTCGCATTCCTAAGCCAATAATCTGATGACCGGCAGCAGTTCCGGTAGGAGACACAAAGAGTCTCCTTTGTGCCTCCTACCGGAACCGCTGCCTACCGGTCCGCTGGTCATCAAATTATTGGCTTAGGAATGCGACAAAAACAAAAAAATATCCATGAATTCAAGTCTCCACGGGGTGACTAATCGATAGAAAAAGTCATTTTGGGGGTGAACTATCCGTTTAATAGGCGAAAATCCTACATGTTTGCCCTGTTCTTGCCATTCCATCTCATCCCGTACGTGGTCCTATGTGGCCAACGAACCCCACCCAGAGGCTACCAAATCACTAATCAAATACTAGAACAAAAAGCATCAATTATTTGTTTAAAAAAAAAGTTTAAACCCATTTGACCTAGGTCTGTGTTGCCGTCTGGAGCACATGCTGATTTTATCCATATTAGCCTACGCGGATGACAAATAGACAGACAGGCTAATTGCTATGGTCTTAGAAATGGAGAATATACAAGCCTCAGATTTCATGATATTATGACCACAAAAGCAAACTCTGTTTAGTGTCCATTACTGGCTTCGAGACCCATTGTAGCATCAACAGGCCCATACGTTACGATTCAATCAGACGTTAGCCAAGCTCTTATTACGGAGCTCATTGCATCGTTTACATGGTGGAACGGTCCATAAGTAGCTCTAAATGCTCTTCATTTGATTGGATTTCGCATTATGGACATCGGAGGAGAAATACACTGGTTTGCGTCCCCGTCTGACTACTACCCCCGTAACAGACTGTTGAGTGAGGCAGTCCATTTGTGTATATTATTTGTTTACTGAAAACACACTGGGAAAGGCATTGAACGGACGCAGTGCATCATTTAAAGATGGGCGAAAATGGAGATTCAAAAGCTCAGAAGATGGGTCAATGTCACTGCGAGAAGCCCATTATGTTTCCCCAACAATGTGTCTTGCTGCCTTGCTGTTGTCGGCGGCAAGGATAGCAAGGACAACACCAGTAAAATGAAGACTTTTTTTCTTTTCTTTTTACACAGCATGGCTCTGCAAGAGGCTAACCGTCTATGAGAGGGTCTGCGTGTCTTTTAACACATTAACGGCCGGGAATTAGTTCGACATTTAGACATTAGAATTAGACTTTTTTTCTTTTTTTCAATTACAATGTAAACATCAGATGTCTGGGGGGAAAGACGAGGGTCTCTTCTTTCAACCAAAATAAATTGTAACCGCAATCTTTAGTTATCAGCAGTTGAATATAGCTTGTTTTCACCCAAAACGCAATCTGGGAAAAGAAATCAGAGATGAATATATTTTTATAAAAAATTTTTAGATCACGTGATTTCCGTGTGTATTCTATGGAGATAAGAGGTTTCTGTCCGACGAGGGTAAACCAAGTCTGAGATCCACAGTGGATCCACACTGATCCTACTGTATGTGGAGCGCAAGATCCACATAATTAGATTGTTGTACAATACAAGCCTGTTGGCCCTTTGTATGTGCTTTGTTTATTCAAATTTAAATGATGAAAGTGGACACATAAGAGATTTTTATCCTAAAAGCTCTCAAGATGGCAGCTGAATGGAGTTAAAAAATCTCTCATCTTCTACACCAGACATTCATCTCCAGACTGCTGCTGAAGGTCTTTGCATTTTACTGCAACAATGTATCAGATGCTCTTATCTTATAATGTGTGCAAGGTCAGAGCAATTACTGCACTAATAGTCTTCATGAAAGATATGATTTGCTACATTCCGTCAATTATTGTGTGGATATTATTTGGCTTTCAGCAACAGATTATTAGAGAACCACCACTCGCGAGTCGCCAATAATAACCAGTGGTGGACAAAGTAAGTAAATACTCAAAGTATTCAAAAAGTACACATTACGGAGTACATTTTCAGAAATTGTACAAAAGATAGTGAAAATAGCAGATCTACAAAACCAAGCTTGTAGATCGGCTGTTTTCACTATAATCGCGCTATTCGAGCTTAAAGGGATAGTTCATCCCCCCCAAAAACATTTTTAACCCATTAAAACCAGGAACGCATCTGTGTAACCACTTTAACCCTTATTTTATACCTCGGCTATTCAAAAATAGCAGATCTACAAGCTCATAGCGTTGTTTTTATCGCATTCCTAAGCCAATAATTTGATGACCAGCGGACCGGTAGGCAGCGGTTCTGGTAGGAGACACAAAGGAGACTCTTTGTGTCTCCTACCGGAACCACTACCGGTCATCAAATTATTGGCTTAGGAATGCGACAAAAACAAAAGAAATGTCCATGAATTCAAGTTTCCGTGGGCTGACTAATCGATAGAAAAAAAGGCCTTTATGTGGTTTATTTTGTACACTTGAGTGCCAAGAGTTCCTTCCTAGAAATGATGAATATATTGAATTTGTCCTGTTATGACCAAAATAAATTACTACTACTACTACTACTACTAGGTGGAGTCAAACGTGCAATATTTCTATTTGAGATATATAGTGGAGTGAAAGTCATCAGCTTGCAAAAAAAAAAGAGGAAAAAAACTCCAAAGATTTACCTAAGTACAGTACTCAAGTAAATATACTTCCACCACTGCCAATAACACTTAATGATGCCTCACTCTGTACTGATAGATAATCGATGTATACTACACAGCATGCAATATTTACAGAAAACCTCTAATCCAGGGGTCTTCAACAGGGGGTCCGGGACCCCTAGGGGGTCCTCAGAGCTGCTACAAATGTTTGTGTGATAGGAACTTCTTTTTTTTAACATTAGCCGAAAATAGCCGATTTTCTATGCTATTTTTGGCAAAGAGGTATGGTGTAGACTGTAGAGGGGGAAAAAAGCAGACCAAGTAAAAAAGTTTAATCTGCAATAAAATTTTATACAATATAAAGGGGGGTCCCTGCTTCATCTCTCTCTCAGCTAGGGGGTCCTTGGCCTGAAAAAACATTGAAGACCCCTGCTCTAATCAATAAACTAAGGAGGCTCATTGTCAAAGTGGACTGGAGGCACCAACAGAGTGGGAGTCAACACATCTTTCAAGTGTTAAAACATCAATAGAATCACGCGCCAGAGTAAATAATTCAATATGGGTCATTAATGAATTATTAAAAATAACTATAAGCCACTTGGCATGTCAAATAACACTCAGAGCGGCATATAATGTTAGATAAACCAAAGGATTTTAAATACTCCATCCTTGATGAGCCTGGGGTGCGGGCGGGCGGCAGCACTTAAAAAAAAAAGTCTTATGAAAATAGAACCCACACAAAATGCCAGTATTCATGACGTGGTGCTGTGAAGCTTTTGCCACTTGAAAGAAAATTAAGTTTGGGGGGCTGAAAAAAATGGGCAGCATTGAATGTTGTGTTGCGTTTCCGTGACCTTTTTGAACCGCGTGGATTGGAAGCACACGAAGCTAACCCGGCTGACCTCCTCCATAATGGCAGATAAGTGCTGAGAAGTATTATAAGGAACCCATGATTACTTTTTGCTGTGTGTAAAACCCACTCAGGAGAGCAAACGTTGACAGAGGGCCCGGCCATGGTGAAATTGGAACAATGCCTTTAAGGTCACCACATCAAGTGGCCATGTGTTTACAGTTCTGCCCGGTGTTTATGCAATCTTTATTTATTTATTTAAAGAGAAAAAAGACACAAAAAAAACCTTGAAAGAGAGGCTTAATGCACACTACTTCGCCACCTCCACATTCCACACCACTACCAATGAAATGGTAATTTGTGGTTTCTCAGGGAACCATGGACAATAATTACGGAAGACCTTTCTCTGCCTGCGTGCTTTCATACACTTCATACGGCACAATGGCAGAAACTCACTGCATCCCACAATATGGGAGGGATTCCAGCCATTGTGCATAAAGAACCACTTAACCGTTCCAAGGCCCTTTGCTAATCCTGTGTCTCGCATATAGTCATACAATTGGAGATCTCCGCCCTACTGATACATACAGTATACGTCTGGTCTAGTGGCATCTAAATTTAAACATGGTGGCTATAGAACTGGGTCGGAACGATTTGGAAAAATCTGGGGTTTTCTGTAAATTGGTCTCAAAACAGGCCAAACTGATTTGTTCCCTGACGTGACGTCACGTCAGGGAACAATTCCTCCCGTTTTTCAGTTCCAACCAAAAAAAAAAATATATATATATATATATATATATATATATATATATATATATATATATATATATATATATTTTAATATATATATATTTTTTTACTTTTTCCACACAGAACCAGGAGATAACATGCATACAAACTGGCTCAATAGCGCCCCGTGCCAAACAGGACAATGTGGTATTGCAGGTGAAAGTGCTTTATAAGCCAGAGAGAAGTTAGTTGGAATGAGTATATTTGAGGCTTGATTTAGGCTCAAACCTTTTGAAAAACGTTTGAGGGACATAAAAGATATGATATTAAATATTATTATTTTAATTCATGGTGTAGTCCCTTTAAAAGGACACCTATACGTCGCCGATCTGACCGATATGTGTGAGTCATAGTGACAGGGGCCTTGGCAGAAAACCCACTGTACCTTTTGTGCTAATATATTGAGATATCTGTATCTGTCCGCCCTTGTCCCTTTTATGCCCATATATGGAGACATCTGTCTGTCATTGTCCCTTTTATGCCCATATATGGAGATCCCTTATGTTATCAGTATATGCCCATATATTGCCATGCCCATATATGGGTATATTGGTGCCGCGCTATGAGCTTGTATATCTGCTATTTTTGAATAGCCATAGAAATCATATAAAATGAATAAAATAATAAAATGTCACAGATGCGTGCGTTCCCGGTCTTAACACATTCCATGCCAGAGTTTAATCATCATCATCATAATGTACTCACCACTGCCAGCGATTTATCTATTTATTTATTTTTTTCACCTCGCCACAGACCTCGCTAAATACCTTATGATCGCGTGTTCAACTGTTTGTAGACACACAAGGTAGTTGTGTGAGTGGCCCAGAGAAGAAATTTTCAATCGGCGACATTCCATTTTGCAGTAATCGCAGTTTCTAAAACCCGTTTCAAACAGCGTTCAGCGCGGAGAAAAACAACAAGGAGATAATGGCGATTTAGCGGAAGCTTTAGAGCGGCGGCAGATGGGAACGAAAATCTTCGATTGACGTCATTTCCGTATCCGGGTGTGCTACAATGAAATGTGTCACTGCGAGAGAGTGCTACAATGAAATGTGTCACTTTGATAGAAAAAGAAAAAAATGACCACTTCACGTAGGCTACGCGATTGGCACGCTGCGGCTTTATTTAGGTTTGCGTAGAACTACGCGATTGGCATGCAATGTGTTAATGGATTAATGCACTGTGCCACCTGTGCAGGTTGGTGTGGTGGCTCGGTAAGATAGCAAATAATATATGAGTTTTACCTCCCAAAAAGGAGGCCCTGTGAATTCGTATAGGCCATCTACTGTATTTCTTTACATGCTTCTCTAGTCTCGAAAATGTCAATGCATGTTCTCTCACATGCACAGCATAGACGTGTGTGGCGTACAGTCACTGTCATACAAAAGCAAATCATTTCATTAATTGTTACATGTATTCTTCATGACTAAAAATAGATGTGGATATTCTAAAAATCCCTGCATATTCTCAAGTTCTGTATAAAATTAAAATATATATAACGATGTAGCACGCTGTTACTATAACACCCAGGAACACGTACATAACATTTCATAGTTATCTTTCCTATCATTCGCCCACCTCAAAGTGTCTAATCAAACAGATGTGTCACTGAAATGACAACAAACAAAAAACAAGAAATGACAAAGTCATAATATACCCGCTTGCGGCAGGCTGTTTTTGCCCCAATCTGCAGCACAAAATGTAAAAGTTGTCATCAAAATAAAATCTCAGCCATTCGAATGCAACAAAAATAACTCCACAGAGGTTCATTGGTTGGCTACCAATATAAAGTGTGTGTGTGTGTGTGTGTGTGTGTGTGTGTGTGTGTGTGTGTGTGTGTGTGTGTGTGTGTGTGTGTGTGTGTGTGTGTGTGTGTGTGTGTGTGTGTGTGTGTGTGTGTGTGTGTGTGTGTGTGTGTGTGTGTGTGGTGTGTACAATATCAATGATAGTGAAAATAATTGATCTACAATCTGACAGATCTGCTATTTTCACCAGCTGATATAGTTACTTCATAATGTAGCCTACCCTTACCCAAGTCAAAACTACAGTGTTTCACAATGTATGAACAACAAAAATGACAAGACACACACACACACACCCAGGAGGACTGGTTGATAGTGTTGTATGCATTGTTCCTGGACAAAAGACCGGTGGTGACCAGTTAGTATTCATTTATGTATGAAAGAAATAAACTATTTTCACAATAAACTAAGTGAGTCCATAGAATACAGGTAGCGTAAGGGCAGTCATGTTAAAAACATCAACAGTGGTGGAAAAAGTACTGTAATGTTTTACTTAAGTAAAAGTATCAATACTGCAATGTAACCCTAACCCTTTATAAAAGTGAAGCTCACAACGTGTCTTTTGATTTCACTGTTTGAAACAGCTAGGCTTGAGTTGTAATGCATAACTGCAAGTTAGCCCTTTTCACTACTGGCTTAAATGAAAGAAAAACCCAAATGGGTCCATTTGGTTTCATTAATGTCTTTTGTAAATGAAGTATTCAATAAAACGTCATAATAAAAAATAGCAGATGTACAAGCTCACAAGGCGGCGATGCGTTGTGAGCTTGTAGATCTGTTTTTTTCTGATAAAATGCAGCTGATTTTAGCGTCATACCTTACATGAAAAATGTTGCTACAGTAACCTTGGTTGTAGTGTGTATTCATTCATTTGTAAACAGGGCAGTCATGCTAAAAACAGCAACAGTGGTGGGAAAAGTACTCGTACTAGTGTTGCCATGTATACTAATTACCGCCGTCCGAGTTATGTACCGATAGGCACAGAATAGTAAATGATGTTGTGGGGACTGCGTTTGCCCCAACTCGTTTCACTCAACTCGCCGGTCTCTCCCCGCACCCGCCCCGCCCCCCGCTACTGAGACCGGGGGTAAAAAGGGAGGTCGCGTGAAAGGCAGTATTATGTTGAGAAAATAGGAAGTCATTACAGCACCATAACATGGTGAATAAATTTTGTTTTGGGATGTACAATACATGAAAATTACGAGAGTAATAACGCGACTTGCGTCGATAACTAATGGGGAGTGGACAGTAGCGTGCTTGGCTAAAAACAGTTAGTTAGTAACATCATACAAGCTAACTATTAGCCAAATTCGGCTAGCGCTCGGAGGACTGCATAGTCCCATAGCTTGGGAGGACGAGGCCGCCCGTTCAGAGTATGGGAAAGTATCCCATTGGCTTAAACGACAGCCAATGACGCAAATCTGTCGAACAAATCTGTCGAATGCAAATGAATCTGTCGAATGATGAGTCATAGGTCTGCCTCTGCATAGACCCGCCAGCTTTCAGCAAGCGGGTAAAAAGCTAAACTTACATCAATGGTATCACCAGAGCAACGGCGCTTCATCTGCAACCTGGAGACTTTGGTACGTGCTTCTTTCTCCAAGTCCTCGATGGTCTGGACCAGCACCTGGTTCTGCTCTGCCAGGTCATTCACATAGGACTGCAGGACACCCACCTTCATCTGAATGGACAAACAGGCCAACACAGGGAAATGAGTGAGTAGGATGATTAGGATGAAATTATTAAATTGGATGAACGAAAACAGACATTACCATACAGTCTAACTCAGGGTTCTCAACCAGTGGTCCGGGGACCACCAGTGGTCCTTGAGGGGGTTCCAGGTGGTCCCCAGCTAAATGATGGAGAGTTGGTAACCAAATGGACCCTTATGGATCTTTAACTCTTGAGAGCGTAAAATGAAACCAAATGGACCCTTACAGGTCCATTTGGTTTCATTTTACACTCTCAAGAGTTGAATTATTGTTAAATATCTGCATTACTTAATTAAAGAATTGTTATTTTGATCAATGTTTGCCTGTTATCTCTCATATCGTACCACATCAATATAGCATGGAATTGTGGACAAAATCATATCCAACCGTAACAAAATATTAAAATTTTTGGTTTTGAGACTTTTAAATCTCATCAAATGGTGGATCCGTGGCTCGAATGCCGAATAAATAATGGACCTTGGCATGACAAAGGTTGAAAACCACTGGTCTGTATCATTGATGGTTCACTGCTAGGGAAAAGGGAAGTAATAGTAATGAAACGTATTCACTTAACACAGTATCTACTAGGGATGGGACGATTATTGTTACTATCGTTGATCGTGATAAAAACGCTCACAATAATCGTATCGCAGAGATTTGAAGTTATCACGAAATTGTCCTCCGTCATACACCAGGATGAATTAGCTTTTTTTGAGCTGCAAATTCAGTACAACTTCCAAAAAATAGCAGATCTACAAGCTCACAACGCTTGTGGATCGGCTATTTTTGGTGAACGTTCCCTCCAGAATAGGGATGCAGGGGGTTCAAGTGGTTAACAGAAGTGGCATTTTAAGTTTTAAGCATATTTTGATTATCGCGATAATATCGTTAAATCGCAATTATTTTTGCCGCAATAATAGAGTACATGGGTCTGGCTTAGACTGGGTGCTTCACCTTGCCAGGGAGGAGCTAAACCAAACAGGGGCATCACTGCAATGCTTGTTTGTTTTTGTCACAATCCTACTGCTTTGTGTTGCATTTCATTGTCATATTGTATTGATTATTAAATAGGCCACATCAACAGTCACAATGCAAGACTAAAACATCCTCAATCGACCTTCTCTTCTTAACTGTAAGCCTATTTTGTCACATGGATGTCATGGAATTTCAGCACTAAAATGTTATTGTGCAGAATGTGCACTATACAAAATGACTTCTTTCTAACCTATCTTACCCGAGCTAGAAATTATAACAATATTTTTTCAGACAACATTGTTAAACCGGGCTGTACAAACTAGCTTTGTCACCTAGATACACAATTTGACTGCTTACTACCTGCTTTAAAGGGATAGTTCACCCCCAAAATGTTTTTTTTTCCTAGCAGGGGTTCCGATAGGAGACACAAAGGAGACTCTTTGTGTCTCCTACCGGAACCACTGCTGGTCGTCAAATTATTGGCTTAGGAATGCAAATTATTGGAGGGAGAATTCAAGTCTCCTTGGGGTGAATAATCGAAAGAAAATACGTTATTTTTTGGGTGAACTATCTCTTTAATTATTGCACCTATAACAAGTGTTATAAACATGTTTGTAACCATCATAACTCCAAAGGGTTTCTACGGATAAAAATGAGCGATGTGTTTTTAGAGCATAAAGCTTTAAGATTGACTGCTCTCGTCAACATTTAGGACTTGGAAGCTCTTGGGTTCTGGACATATAACCTTGTTAGGTGGGCCCACTACTAGGGGCGGACTGACCGAAACCCATCTCTGAAACCTTGTTACCCCTCGCTTTGATGCACAGCCCCGGCTCGCACAGGCCACATTCTGGAGGCTAAATTATGTCACATGACAATCCCCATGATTAGGAACTCTACCTTTTTTTTTTTTAACCCATTGGATCCGGGAACGCATTTACTGTGTCATTTTAGATTTTTAGCAATAACCATTATTTTATACTTTGGGCTATTCAAAAATAGCAGATATACAAGCTCGTAGTGCGGCACTTGTATATCTGCTATTACTTTGAATTTTCTTTTTACGTTTTTGCAAATGTTTGAATATATTTGTTAAAGCAAAACATTTTACTCAAATCTTTGCTTCTGGGGATTCTACAAATGTCTTCTAAATCCTTTTTTGCTGCTATAATATAAGTGTTGTTTTCATGTCAAGGACCCCCCCCCCCCCCAAATCTCACAATATTTTGTTCCAGTATTCCAATATATTTTGTTCCATATATATATATATATATATATATATATATATATATATATATATATGTATTCAAAGATTTGCAAACATTTTCACTATTTAAAAAATAATAATATAGCAGATCTACAAGCTCATGAGCTTTTAGATTTGCTGTTTTTGAACAGCCAAAGAAATGTTAACATGACACAGATGCGTCCCCGGATGGAATGGGTTAAATATGACTGTGGATCTCTGTTCTCTGATTTCTCCCCGCTACAGATGGATACCTAATGCAATTTGCCACCTGTTACAAGTGCTGCGGTCTTTATGAAAGCACCCCTATGCTTCCTCAAGCCATTTGTCTTGAGGCAGGACGGCCCGGGTCATTCTCGTGATGACCCAGCAGCCATCGTGCACAGGATGCTCTCTCATCTGCTTCAGATGAAGAACCCGACAGACCCCGGTTTGTCTAAATGGATACAGATAAATTAAGTTATGCACAGTATTGCCCTCAACAGTGAGGACGATTATAAGACTGAGCTTTTGTAAACTTAAAAAGGTAGGGTAAGTGATATTTTTGTCTAAAACAAAAGTTAAAGCTCTATATTCTAATATAAGAGTGTTTGTTCAGTTACAGGGGTCTCTCCATCTTTCCAGTTTTTTAAATAAACAGAAAAAACATTGTCAGGTGAATCTTCCAATTCCAGCCAATCAGGAGAGAGTACCCATTTAGCTTCAATTGTATAGTGTTCCAGTTCCTATGTTGTCTGCTCATTTCTTTGTGTCATCACATTCAGTCACTTATTTATCCTGTCTCAGTTATCCCTCCTTATATTGGATCGAATTGGTATCCCAACCTGAAAATGCATGTTCTGTTTACTAAAGAGCTGGAGAGACAGGGAGACCCCTGTTACCGCACAAACTCTCTAGTCTAGTCCACTGTTCCCAAACAGTGGGTCGGGACCCATTTGTGGGTCACGGGTGCATTTTTATGGGTGGCAAGTAAATATCCCCTTTATATATTTTTTTCATTTCCCACATTTTGTTTTTAATTATTTAAAAATATTTATTTCCCCCCCCCCCAAAAACAAAATCTAAAATTTTCATGAATTAAAAACAAATTCAGACATCTTTCAAAATACTTTCATAAATAAATACCCAAAATCAAAGAAATTCCATAAATTTTAAAACAAATGTTTAAGAAGTAGTGAAAATAGCAGATCTACAAGCTCACAATGCGTCACAATGCAACACGTTGTGTGCTTGTAGATCGGCTATTTTCAAATGGCTGAAATATATATAGGGCTGGTTAGTTTGTTTTGTAATAATAATGAAAATCTACAAAGTAACTAGTAACTAAAGTTTTCAAATAATTGTAGTGGAGTAAAAGTATAATATTTGTAGTGGAGTAGAAGTAAAAGTACTGAAAATTGGAAATACTGAAGTAAAGTAAAAAAATATCCTTCAAAATTGTACTTAAGTAGTACAGTACTTGAGTTAATGTACTTCTTTGATACTTTACACCGCTGAACGTTGGAAAAATAACCCTCGACGGTCATCATATTACAAACCAATAAAGATGGCAGCGGTGGGGTTCGAACCCACGCCTCCAGAGAGACTGGAGCCTAAATCCAGCGCCTTAGACCACTCGGCCACGCTACCGTATGAAACATTATGGAGAAATACGTGACATAAAAACATACGACACATAAACACACATCGTGACCGTCTGCAGCAAAACCCAGGAAAAAAGCGGCGCTGTTTGCTTCAAAAAGCTTTGTACCGAGCTACCCTTGCCGACAACTAATTATTCTAAAAGCAAATGAACATTTAGTGCTTTTGTAAAAGCCAGTTTGTTCCAAGTTGCAATGTGACGTAGCTCGTGTTTACACCACGCTGTACCGCCTCCAACTGTACATACTTTCACTATTTTTGAAATCCGGTGTTATTACGTTGTTGACACTTGCTTCTGCAATGTAAACGTACTGAATTGAATTTCAATTGAATAAATGCTAATTCAGTAGCCTTGGATATACATAGACGTATTTTATCGAGTCTGACTGACTTTTACTTTCGTATCTATGATAGTCTTGGGCTTTACCCGCCAATTGTCACAGGACATCCCCGTGGAAAGCCCGTATTTCTCCATACATGTACGGAATAAATAATATAAAGTGCTGACCCTGTAGCCCAGAGTGTTAACTAGACATTCGGAACCTGTTTGCACTGTATTAGCCCGTATTTTTCAATAAAGACGCGTTTTAATGCCGTCTGTGTCGGATTCTGTCGGCAGTTCCCTGTGTTTCTCAATGGGCGGTAGTGACGGGGCGCATCCGGTGAAAGCCGGTATTACACTCAATGTAAACAGGAAGAAAAGGATCGGGAAATGGCGTTCAGGCACAGACGGGATTAAAACACATATCTATTGAAAAATACGGACTATTACATTGCACAAAGACTCCGAATGTCGATTTAACATTTGGGGCAACCGGTTAAGCACCTTATATATTTCATTTATACATGTTCGGAGAAATACCGGATTTACTGGTGAAAGTCCAGGACGCTCTGGGGGGTGCATGCCAAGACTATCATAGATGTGCAAATGTAAAAATCTATCAAATAAATACTAATTCAGACAAAATGACACTGATAGCAGGTCTTGTCTTCCACCTACCCGCAGCAGAGTGTCTTCTTGGGCGCCAGTCGTGTCTTCTATAGCTATGTGTCTCAGTCTTTCCTCATAAAGACTCGTGAATTCACTGAGGAGACGTCTGATGTCCAGCAGCGGGGCTTCGTTCACCTCCACGCCGCTCAAAGAGCCGCTGTCCTCGGCTCTCTGCGCCTCGTCACACCGCCGTGGCCCGGAGGACAGTGTGTTGTTGTTTTCACAACTCATGTTTCGTGTAAAATACTAACAAAATATTTCAACAAAATAACAAGTTCCTAAAAGTAGTACGTCGTTACAAAAAAGTTGCTAAAAGTAGTAATTATTTTTTGTGAAAAATGTATGGGGAGAAAAAAAAGTTAAAAAAAAAAAAAGTTGCGAAAAGTAGTACTTTGTTTTGTGAAACATGTAAAATAAAAATGAAAACCAAAAGTTTGACTTTTAAACATATTATATAACCAGTGTGTCAGTCAGTCAGTGTCTCACACATATTAGCAGGTGGAATTAATCAGCTGCTTACATTGTCAAACTAACTACACACTTTTACACACAACCGCCGTCACTTAAATAATAAAAAATAAAACATGTAATCATAATGTGGAGCATGTACCATGCCTACACGGTATTTTATTAACTTGTTGCTTTAATAACTGCGCAATAATAGAGCTTGGTGGTCGCCACTGGCTTCCATCCATCGTTACTAACAACGGATTAAACCTTTTTTAAATTGATGCTTCGTCGCGCGACGGTGCCTCGCGTCGAAAACAGCAGATCTACAAGCTCACAACCCGCGGCGGACACGCCGCGTTGTGAGCTTGTAGCTCTGCTGTTTAACGGCGGACTTTACGATGGACGGACCGGACTCCTTTGCCGCCCACGTTGCCGCTGCGCGCGCTCCAATTGGCTGGCTGCGGTCAGGTTGGCTGTTCATCTCCACCGACCATTGGTCAGTTTTGCTCCAGGGGGCGGGGTTACCGTGCAACGACCCCGGAAGAAGGTTTTTGTTTACATTCACGGTCAAGCCCCCAGAACCGTGGTATTAACAGTGAAGCTGCCGTCGCCTGGTGGTCAAATCTGGGATTGCAGGATCTTTGCATATAAAACATTACTGGGCACGTTTCTATCGTCTGAAACGCTAGTGCGCTTGCTCCATTGGCTCCAACAATGAAGTAGAGGCACTTCCGGGTGCCTCACGCGCTTGTGAGCAACTGTCATTGAAATGCATCGGTGGGGTTGGGGCAGTCCGCACTCTAGAT
Source organism: Gymnoscopelus braueri (assembly GCF_963280865.1). Classification (NCBI taxonomy): domain Eukaryota; kingdom Metazoa; phylum Chordata; class Actinopteri; order Myctophiformes; family Myctophidae; genus Gymnoscopelus; species Gymnoscopelus braueri. The sequence continues at coordinate 47,742,837 of NC_137623.1, read as the reverse complement.
ATATTATAACTCTATGCACGTAACGCACAGAAGACTCTGCTGCTGTTGCTGACTGTTGTCACATACCAAGCAATGGGTAAATAAATACATCCTATTACTCATCATACTTACATGTAATGTAACACACAGAAGAGTCTCTCTGCTGCTGTTGTCACATCCCAACAAGCAATGGGTAAATAATAGTTTAGAAACCAAGCATGCACTGTGCATTAATGTGGTGTTTTGATCATCTAACATTACACATGTGTTTCTTTCCGACTGTTTCAGCAAAATAGTCAGATGTGCCTCTGTATCTCTGTTCAATGGTGTTGTCCAGTCGTGTGTGTAGTACACAATAATAGCTAGTGCATAGCAGTGGTGGAAGAAGTGCTGATTTTTTTTTACTTAAGTAAAAGTATCAATACTGCAATGTAGAAATACTCTGTTACAAGTAAAAGTCTGGTATTAAAAATGTACTTGAGTAAAAGTACAAACGTTTTCAAATGTATAAAATCTATATATATATTTTTTTTAATAGCAGATCTACAATCTCACAACACCTCGCATCGCGAGGCATTGTGAACTTGTAGATCGGCTATTTTCAAGTGGCCAAAATGTATATAGGGCTGAGGTGGGTAATGTATGTTTTGTAATTTGTAATAATAATCTCCAAAAATCTACAAAGTAACTATAAAAAAAAAAAAAAAAAAAAATTGTAGTGTAGTAAAAGTACAATATTTGCCTCTGAGATGTAGTGGAGTAGAAGTAAAAGTATTGCAAATTGTAAATACTCCAGTAAAGTACAAATACCTCAAAATTGTACTTAAGCACAATACTTGAGTACATGTACTCACTTACTTTCCACCACAGGTGCATAGTATATTATTGTACTTCATATATGTGCAGTCTCTTTCAAAATCAGATTAGTCCTTGTGACATTTTTGGCCCAGGGCACCCCTGTAAATAACGTTTTTTCATCCATGGCACCCCTGAATTACATAATTACATTGTTACTTTACAGCACCGTACATTTATGTCATATACGGTACGTAAATATGTAAATGTTTCCCCCAAAAATACAGCATGTCACGAGGAAAACTTGAGAGAATATCTGTTTCCATTAAAGGTTTAATGACATTCACTTTTACACAACATTCAAAGTCTTTGTCCTGGTCCTTCAAAAGTGTACAAAACGTTTTAAGTGAAAATTCCATTCCAGTGATCAATGGTAGGTGTTTTTCTCTCACATTTCTAAAGCCTTTTCAACTGCAATGAAAAAAGAAATCTTTGCCTGCGGGTGTCGCTGGTGAGGGATTTTGCCTGTCAATCATCGCCTCTGCTCCGCCCCCCCCAAAGGAAAGGATAGGGGAGGGGAGGGGAGGGGCGAGGAGGAGAATGGGCGGGATTAATCGACAGTGACCTCACTGTCGAAGGGCCAAGCTCAGATTACTTTTCAGCCTAATTATTCAGAAAACCCCAGACCACAGAAAATCCACTGAATGTTCTAAGTTCAGGTTTTTTGGGTGTAATTGAGGTCATAAAACCCCAAATAAAACATTGAAAATAAAAAAAGTGAAAATGAATGTCATGATACCTTTAAGACAGATTGAAAATAACTTTGTACTTTATACGTTTAACAACTTGAACCCCAGTATCCCTATTCTTAGGTGAGCATTTGCCAAAAATAGCCAAGTACAGAGCAATTAATAAGTATAGAGGGTCTAAGTGGGTAAACTGAAGTGATGTTGATAAATTAATTCCAAATATTATCAAAGTATCCTGCGGCACCCCTGGACTTGCGTCACGGCACCCACTTTGAGAAACCCTGCACTAGAAAGACATAAATGTTATGATGTCTTTCTGTCTACTCCAGGGGTCTTCAACGTTTTTCAGGTCAAGGACCCCCTAGCTGAGAGAGAGATGAAGCAGGGACCCCCACTACATATTGGATTCATGTTAAATGTGTGTCATTTAACCACTTCAACCCTCAATACATTGTAAACTTGACCGTTGGCTCTGTACTTGGTCTGCTCTTTTTCCCCTCTACACCAAACCTCTTTGCCGGAAATAGCCGCTCTACAAGCTCACAACGCCTCGCCTACTTTTACTTAAAGTAATACAATGCAGGTCCATAAATAACGATTTTTAGCAGCCTCTGCTGGTCATTACCGTCACTGCAGGCAGTTCGTTTATTCCTGCGTTACCCAGAATTCCATTTGTTTTCACCGGAAGACGGAAGCGTTTCAAAAAGCGTTCTTTTAATTGTGTTGTACTATCTGTGGATCGTTTCTCTTAGCCAGTGGAGCTTTAGTTACCGTGAGCTGTGTTTTCTTTTTCTGTTGTTTTTCGATCTTCAAATCCTACAATCTCTTAAAAACAGCGTGAGATTCCTTTTTGTTATTAGCGCGGTAGTTCCTGGCCAAACAGAAAACCGGTGCGGTAGTTCCTGGCCAAACAGGAAACCGGTGCATTTTCGTTTCCGCTTTCCGGCCGGATGACGTCATTTTCGCGGGAATGGCTAACCTAACCACCGTTTCAATAGAAAATAGTTTATAAAAGGCTTTCGGGGGTGAAATTCATGGAGTGGGTGTTGTGAAACATTTGCCACTCACAAAAGATATACAATTTAACTTTAGTTTTGTTGAAAAAGTTACCTAGTATTACTTTAAGTAAAATATCCGATTACTTCTTCCAGGACTGTAATTCAGTGGTCTGTACATAATTATAGCTAGTGCATACTATTGTTATTAACAATTTGCATTGTCGCTTTCAAGATCAGATTAATCATTGTGGTAGTTTACTCACTTTCCAAGTTTATTTTTTCTTTATTTCTTTCCCTAACTATGTAACTGTGTTGAAGGTTGTTTATTGTTACGTCTTCTGTACAGGTGCATAAGAGTAAAAAAAAACAATTGCTCAGCTCCTGCAACAGCATAGTAATGATAAACAACTATAGTGACAGGGAAGAAAAATAAGCAACCACATTATATACTGTACACATACATATAACGCTATGGCAGTCAGTGTATAGTAGCTGACTGTACACTATATATACGGTAATGCTTTCTTTAACAGCATATACTGCTCCACATCATCCAATTATTCCTCTAAATAATCGGTGCCAGCGATCAAAAAACTGCCACATTGACATTCATAGCAAAGTTGATCTTATTGATTTCCAAGAGATTATACTGACTTCATTCCTGTCATCTCAGTCACCCGTCTCTGCTCTCGTCGTTATATCTCCCTTTCCCAGTGTGTGTGTGTGTGTGTGTGTGTGTGTGTGTGTGTGTGTGTGTGTGTGTGTGTGTGTGTGTGTGTGTGTGTGTGTGTGTGTGTGTGTGTGTGTGTGTGTGTGTGTGTGTGTGTGTGTGTGTGTGTGTGTGTGTGTGTGCGCGTGCTCTGCGCTCACACTCTTACCAAAACCTAATCCCCCCGCTTGTCATTATCACATAATGCTCTTGACTTATTATCAAAATGGGGCAGATTTGGATATTTGTGTTGTTGTTAAAAACACTGATAAGCCCCAGAGCTGAAGAATTAATAAGAGACAATGCCATTACGGAGAGAACGAACATGCAGAGGTTGATTGCGTGTGCGTGTGCGTGTGCGTGTGCGTGTGCACGTGCGTGCGTGCGTGCGTGCGTGTGTGCGTGTGTGTGTGTGTGTGTGTGTGTGTGAACACTTAGTATAATGAGTGTGTTTTTAAAAGAAATCACTAAAGTTAAATTGGGCTGTGATCTCACTCTGAGGTCATGAGGTCACAGACACAAAAAAAAGAAAGAAAGAAAAGCCATGTGAAAATGGCACAGGGATTTATGCACCTACAGTACATGGAAAGACGTATTTCCTGTCCTATCCAATCAAAATGGACATAATTTGTGTGTTCTTTTGTCATAATGCTTAACCCTTTAAGACCGGGAACGCATCTGTGTCATTTTTTATTTTATTTCTTTGGCTATTCAAAAATAGCAGATATACAAGCCCATAGAGCTTGTAGATCTGCTATTTCTTTTTTAAATCGTGAACAATTCTGAAAATCTTTGAATGTATATATTTTTTTAAAGCGAACATTTGTAAAATATTTTGTTCCAGGGACCCCCAGAGGCAAAGATTTGAGTTACAAATGTTTGCTTTAAAAAGTATATATTGAAAGATTTGCACATATTTTCAAGGATTTTTCAAAAATATGAGCTTGTAGATCTGCTATTTTTTGAATAGCCAAAGAAATCTAAACAGGACACAGACGCGTTCCCGGTCTTAAAGGGTTAATACAGGCTTGTTTGTCGAGGTCTCACAATAAGTAGACAGAGGCTGTGTAAATCCATGGCTCATTCTGCTGCATGAAACCATTGTTCAGCCCCTTACTATTGTACATCTCTAGGTGAACGCCAGTAGAGACAGTTGAACTGAATGACACACACGCACACACACACACACACACACACACACACACACACACACACACACACACACACACACACACACACACACACACACACACACACACACACACACACACACACACACACACACACACACACACACACACACACACACACACACACACATCCCTCTATCTATATGTGTGTGTGTCACATATATATATAGAGGGATAGATAGATATAGCTATACACACATACATACATACATACATACATACATACATACATACATACATACATACATGCATACATACATACATACATACATACATACATACATACATACATACAACAATATATCATCATATAACACTGTTGTCATTCTATTATTATCATAGTGAATATACATTTTTCATGTTCTTGTTTTTGTGGCAGTTTCTGCAAAAGGATCACAATAGGGATTCCGGTGCTCAAGTGGTTAATGCATTCAATTTCCTACTGTCTTTTAACCCATTAAGACCGGGAACCCATCTGTGTAATTTTAGATTTCTTTGGCTATTCAAAAATAGCAGATATACAAGCTCAGAGCTCAGAACATTTTAGCAAATCTTTTTTGTAACATTTGTAACTGAAATCTGCTTCTGGGGGTCCCTGGAACAAAATATTTTGAGGTGGGGGTCCGCTGCCAAATAGGCTACATATCATTCTGGAGGTCCTTGACATGAAAAAGTTTGAAAGCCACTGATATGGCAACATTCTAAATCCTAACAAACTGTTAGGATTTAGAAGACATCTTGTAGAATCGGCCTCAGCTCTTAATGGGTTAATTCTTCAATATATATAAAGGAATTGATCGCTTTTCTGTCTCATGCATAAAAAGACGGTTGCGTTGCTCAGATATTCCTTCAGCACGGTGACAGCACGTGTTGTTCAGCATGATACTACGCCCCAGCGCTCACACACACACACACACTGACTCCTAGAAGAAAGACACAAGTTCAATTTTCTCATTCATTAGCTTGTTCTCCTTTTCTCTCTCCCACTCATTCGATATGCCTCTCTGGCCTGTAAATGTTTCATGACTTTTTAAGTTCTTTTTTTTTCTTTCCCTTTGCAAGCCTTCTGTACTTATTACTCATACTGCCTTAGCATACTCCAACCTTCGTACTCACGAAATCAATTAATTCCCCTTAATAATTTACCTTCTGAGCAAACCAGATTAGCAGAGCACTATTTTTTTTGTGTCGGATGTGCTTCTCTAAGTGATGTTTTTTTGTTTTTTTTCTCTCTTCTTTTTCTCAGGCATTAACCCATTAAGACCTGAGGCCCGATTCTACAAAATGTCTTCTAAATCAGTGGTTCTCAACCTTTTCAGGCCGTGACCCCCCAAAATAATCATATTTGAACTGGGGACCCCCATTTTGTTTGACTCGGTTCCACAGATAAATATTGTGAAAATAACAGATCTACAAGCTCACAACGCCTCGCGTTGCGAGAAGTTGTGAGCTCCGTTGTGGTCCCGACCCACAGGATGAGAACCACTGTTCCAAATCCTAACAGTTTTCTGAAAAACATAATGTTCCGTTATCAGTGGTGCTCCAACTTTTTCATGTCAAGGACCTCCAAAATGATATGCATTTGGCCGCGGACCCCCCCGTCTCAAAATATTTTGTTCCAGGGACCCCCCAGAAGTTGTAAAATTGTAATGTTCGATTGGAAAAATATATATTCAAAGATTTGCACAAATTCTCACGATTTAAAAAAAATAGCAGATCTACAAGTTCATAGCGCGGCACTCGGTGGCGCTCTATGAACTTGTAGATCTGCTATTTTTGGATAGCCAAAGAAATCTAAACAGATGCGTTCCCCGGTCGTAATGGGTTAACTTGGCCCTCACCCCATGGCTCGAAGGAGTCTTGGGTGATTACAGAAAGAGGAGAGCCTTGATAAAGCATTAGTGTGCGACACACACACACACACACACACACACACACACACACACACACACACACACACACACACACACACACACACACACACACACACACACACACACACACACACACACACACAGCCCGAGGACCCCTCTCTCTCCGTACATTTGCACACATTCATTTTTCATGAAACAGACTCATAACAATTAGTCTGGTTACCGCCTGGGTAATCTTAGCGTCCCCCTGTAATGCCTGTGGTCCGCGCTGCGATGACATCACTCTTTTAACCCACTAAGACCGGGAACGCACTTAAAAACCATTGTTTTATGCTTTTGGCTATTCCAAAATAGCAGATCTACAAGCTCGTAGCGCGGCACCAAGTGCCGCGCTACGAGCTTGTAGATCTGCTATTTTATATAAAATCTAGTGATGGAAAAGTTGGAGCACCACTGCATATAGCAACATACTGTTATAGGATTTAGAAAACATTTTTGGTATGTATTTGGCCTGTGGACCCCCATCTCAAAATGTTTTGTTCCAGGGACCCCCCCATGAAGCAAAGATTTGAGTTAAAATGTTCGTATATAAATATATATTTATATTCAAAGATTTGCGCAATTTTTCACGATTGTTAAAAAAAATGCAGATCTACAAGCTCATATGAGCTTATATATCTGCTATTTTTGAATAGCCCAAAGTATAAAATAACGGTTAAAGTGGTTATACAGCTGTGTTCCCGGTCTTAATGGGTTAAAAGTTCTAAATCTGACATTCCCATCCGTTTTCATAGCGAGGACATTAGCAAGCCTTGGCTAATAGGCCTGTATTCGTTGCTGGCGAAAGAAGGGCAATAAAGTGAGAGAGAGAGAGGGGGGGGGGGTAGAGGGGTAGAGAGAGAGAGAGAGAGAGAAGGAGAGAGAGAAAACGAGGTTGGAGTGCTTTAGAGGAATAGGTTATATTCGCCAGACCTTTTACACAAATTAATTTACATGAGCGAGGGCAGAAAATGTAAAAGTTGTAATCCGGCATGCATACATGCATGTGTCGCCAACGCACAATATAGCCTATTTCTCGCTACAGGCATCATAGAAAGCCAAGTGACCGTTTATGTATTATTTCAACAAATATATTATGCTGCTAACAACCATAGCTAAGTGCTTTGGAATTTCGAGCACTGTGCTCCATGTGCCAGGAGCTAAATCGAGACTTTTTGGCCAGACGCTTTTACAACTGCCGTTTTGGAATGACAGCCTTGTGGACGGTTTCCGAGGCTTTTGTGCATTGTAGAGAAAAAAAATGAAAAGCATAAACACGGACTGCCAAACCCCAAAAACCCCACCACCCCCACCCCCCCAAGTCCTCCTTCCTTACTTAGCCCATTAAGACCGGGAAAGCATCTGTCATTTTTAGATGTTTACCACTTTAACCACTTTGGGCTATTCAAAAATAGCAGATCTACAAGCTCATAGCGCGGCTATGAGCTTGCAGATCTGCTATTGTTTGAAAAATCATGAAAAGTTGTGCAAATCTTTGAATATATATATATATATATGTTTTTCAAAGCGAACATTTGTAACTCAAATCTTTGCCTCTGGGGGGATTCTACAAATGTTATTCTTTTTTTTTTAAAGTATGTTGCTATAATCAGTGGTTCTCAAACTGTGTCATGTCAAGGACCCCTAAAATGATATGTATTTGCCCGTGGACCCCCATCTCAAAATATGGTGTTCCAGCCAGAGACCCCCCATAAGCAAAGATTTGAGTAAACATTTTTAGCTTTGAAAATATATATATATTCAAAGATTTGGCCAAACTTTCAAGATTTTTCAAAAATAGCAGATCTATAAGCCGTGCTATGAGCTTGTATATCTGCAATTTTTGAATAGCCCAAAGTATAAAATAACGGTTCAAGTGGTTGCACAGATGTGTCCCCGGTCTCAATGGGTTAAAGCACCCCCACCCCCCGCCCCCCTCCTCCCCCAGACCCCAGACACATGCAGCCAAAGCCAAGGTCAAGAAGACAGTGCCACCACCCTCTCTGTCTATAGGCTATTCCCCAGATGCCAAAAACCACAGCCAGTGCACGCATCGGGAACGTTCCCTCCTCCCCTATTGTGACTGCCTTCAGTCTCAAGGTCAGCTCCTTGGGAGAGGTTCATGCTTATCTATTTTAACCCCCCCCCCCCTCTCTCTTTCTCCTCTTCCTCCACTATCGGCAGACAGACAGTAGCTTGGAGCTTTATTTCAGCCAGAGGGGTCTGGTTGGTGGTAACGTGCTGGTGACCTATCTCCTCTCCTGCCTGTCGGGTTGATGGAGCGTTGTGGCTACTAGTTTGCTAGGATGCGACAGCCAGCGGTGGGAAGTAATTGAGTACATTTACTGCAGGCTATTTAAGTACCATTTTTTTTTAAATATGTTTTACTTGATTACATCCATTTTTCAATACATATACTTCTGCGTCAGTACATCTCGGAGTCAAATAATGTACTTTTTTTACGTCACCATAATTATTTGAACATTTTAGTTACTTCTAATCTACAAAGTACTTGAAAGTTACTGTGTAGATTTTATGCTTACCTATTTTATACTTCTAAAATAGCTGACATACAAGCTTGCGTTTACGTTTGACAAATCATTACACATTTTTGTACTTTGGTACTGTAAGTATTATTGCGCTTGTATATGAGCTTGTAGATCTGCTAATTTTTTTTATCGTGATTTTTTTTACAAATCTTAAAATATTTTTAAATTGGCGAGCATTTGTAACTCAAATCTTTGCTTCTGGGGGTTCCTGGAACAAAATATTTTGAGATGGGGGTCCGTGGCCAACTCTGACTCTGTGCCACGCTATGAGCTTGTAGATATGCTATGTTTGAATAGCCCAAAGATATCTTAAAATGACACAGATGCGTTCCCAGTCTTAATGGATTAACGACGGCAACGAGTGCAATGTGTTCCATGTTGGATTGGATATTGTTGACTGCGAGGTATGGCAGCCATGGCTTCTAAAGCTATCTTTGTCCTGCACATGACTTGATGACAAGCTATGGTTATAACCACCGCTCTAACCTTGCTGTGAGGCTCTGTTGTTGGCTGTCAGGCACCATTGGTCCAGGAGAGGCATTTAGTGTCTGTACTCAGTAAGAGACACGGTACAGTGTACTGTATCCATGAGAGAATTATGAAGTCAACATCCCCTTTGTCACTGTAACGTGCGTGCGTGCGTGTGTGCCTGCATACACCAGTGGCTCTCAAACCTTTTCTTGTCAAGGACCCACAAAATGATAGGTATTTGGTCGCGCGGACGCCCCCCCCCCCCCATCTCAAAAATATTTTGTGTCAGGGATTTTTCAAAAATCACCCAAAGTATAAAATATGGTTAAAAGTGGTTACAATTATTGTGACGCTATATTAACTAATATTTAGCTGGGGGACCCCAAGGACCCCTGGTGGTCCCCGGACCCCACTTTGAGAACCAATTGCATTACACAACACATTGATCTATTGTATAGGTTTTGTTCACGTGCATGTCTGTATGTATAAAAATCTGTACAGTAACGTGTGTGTGTGTGTGTGTGTGTGTGTGTGTGTGTGTGTGTGTGTGTGTGTACAGTGTGTGTGTGGCGTTCCTGCGCGACGCACACACACACACACGTCCGCTCCGTTTACAGTGGCTCGGTAAACACTGGCATTGATTGTGACTTTTGACTATTACATAAGGAGCATGGATTTCCAGCTGTCCGCGGTCAAAGCCCTGTAAATTCAAATGCTTAATTTTTATAGGCAGGCCCGCATTGACTGAAGTGTCTCTTGTTATATATTTGGCAAGTGGCTGCAAGTCCTGAAGGGAGGCTGTCAATAGCAATCCCTGTGCTATTGATATGGTAGTGGGCACACGAGATGTTACTCGGCCCCCCGACGACCGACATCGCTCTGATCCCCTCTACATCATAATTACATTAATATTGACAAACCCTTGACAATAGTCACATTACTATTGATAGGTGGCTGTCAATACCGTGTTCCCCCAAATAAAACATATTCATTCATAACTTGTAAACTGCTCGATAAAAGAGGCTTTGAAGAGAGAATATCGGACCCGGGCGGCCGGAGGTTTTTACTCTCCCCGAGAGAGAGAGCTGCTGCTTGCTGCTACTAGCTACTGTGACGGCGGATTTCTACCACCTGGCTCTAGTGTGTGTGTGTGTGTGGGTGTGTCTATATAGACTGATGGATTAGCTTAGCTCTGTATTAGAGCTCCAGCTATATCGAGGCTATGCTTGACATACACAACGGCACATATTAATCCATTCAATCCGGACCGGGAATGGATTCAGTCGGTGTCATTTTCGATTTCTTTGGCTATTAAAAAATAGCAGATCTACAAGCTCATAGCGCGGCACTGAGTACTTTGAGCTTGTAGATCTGCTATTTTTGAAAACAAGCGTGGAAATTAAGTACAAATCGTTGAATATGTACTTTTTAAAGCGAACATTTGTAACTCAAATCTTTGCTTCTGGAGGTCCCAGGAACAACATATTTTACAAAAGTTTGCTTTAAAAATATATATTCAAAGATTTGCAC
>NC_137623.1:47701287-47731754 GCF_963280865.1 Gymnoscopelus braueri | reverse complement strand
GATCTACAAGCTCACCCTAACCCTATGAGCTTGTATATCTGCTATTTTTGAATAGCCAAAGAAATCTTAAAATGACACAGATGCGTTCCCGGTCCTTAATGGGTTAATCTATGGCACCTCCTGCACCCCCATATCAAGGAGAAACATTCACATCAAAAATATAAATAAATGAACACTGTTCAGGGTTAGCAGCAAACATTCAAATTCTCTCTTTTTTTTCTCTCCTCAAACTCACAGGCCCAGATCTAGTTCACCGAGATACACATTAGCAGCAGCATTTAAAATGCAGCTCAATGCCATTTGTCACACCTGCTTTTTAGGTTCGGTGTGTGAATTTTCCCCTCCGATTTCCATTTCCTTGCTCGTTCTAACTCGGGTCGGACGGTGGTATGCAGAGGAGCCTATTGAAACATCATGAATACACGCATGTCCTGTGCTCCACAATAAACACCCCCCCCCCTCCCCAACACCCCCCCAACACCCCTTCTTCTTCTTGAGAAGCATCCAAAGTGACCATCATCTCTCTCTCTCTCTTTCTGTCAAAAAAACTGCCATATTTTACCCAGCTGAAATCTCTCCTAAAGCCTCATGACAAATCCTGTTCAGCAGGACACAAAAGACGCTGTTTAAAAAGCTCTTTCTCTCTCCTCTCTCTTTTCCTCTTTCCCACTCTCTTTCGCTCTCTCTGTCATGCCCCCCCCCCCCCCCACCCGTTCTCTCTAAGTCACTTCGTTAGCCCTTCACTTCCTAAGCGTTTCATTGGAGGAAAGGGCAGATAAAACCGCGGGAGACGGAGGACTGAGTGACACTGGGAGCGGTTCGGTGCGTTAGTAGGAAAAGAAATAGCCCCAGACGTCACAGTGGCCAGATCCCATATGGAGTAGCAGTGACGGCGGTTGTGTGTGTGTGTGTGTGTGTGTGTGTGTGTGTGTGTTGGGGGGGGGGGCTAGCAGTTCCACATTTGGCAGATGTTTACGGTGTAGCAGAGACTGTGCCGTTAGCCTAATCCCCGGTGATGTGATTTGTACACACACCCTATCTTCTCCAGAGGGAGAGCAGAGGCCTCTGGGCCTCGCCCTGGATGTGTGTGTGTGTGTGTGTGTCTAAAACCCCGTGCTCCTCCGCATTGCGTGGCTCAAAGGTTGCATTATGGATGGGTTTTACATGTGAAAAGTGATTTCCGTTGCCGTGTATAAAGGAAGGGGAAGGAGGAGGGGGGGAAAAAAACTTTCAAACAGCACAAGAGCGTCATCATCAATGTTTGGTCCCCAGTCACATTCCGGTTTGCTGTTAATAATACTTATTTGACTCTGTGTGGTCTGCACTATAGAGCAGACCACACATATATTATAAACATATATACATATATTATGTAAAAGAAAATGTAATGGTATTTTTTCTTTAAAACCTTTGAAAACAGAGTTTTCATTGTGATATATATATTATATATACAGTATATGTAGGGAACCAATACTATAGACTATTTTCAAATTTTCAAATTTTCTAAAATAGTCAAAGTGGTTAAACTTGATGCTATCTGTATACAAACAATTTGCTGGGGACCCACTGGAACCCCCTCACGGGGCACTTTGAGAAGCACTGATTAACTACAGTTTCAGGGCTTAATCACCTTTGGTCTCCATATACGGCAGGGGGACAGTACAGTACATGCTGCAAAATTCTGCTCAGAACATGAAGAATTAGTTAAGAACCTGAAACACCTGACCCGCGTTTTTGTTTGTTCTCTCTCTCTTCTCCCAGCTGGTGTGGAAGAGGAAAGCGAGGGGAACCGGAGAGAGACGGATGGAGGTCCGGGTGCTGCGGCGGGCGGCGGTGGCGAGGGCGACCCGCCGCCAGCGCCCCCAGTGCTGCGCATCAGCCAGCTGGACGCCTTCGAGCTGGACTCGGCTCTGGAGCAGCTGGTGTGGGAGCGCTTCTCCCAGTGCTTCCAGAACTGCCGGCCGGGGCCTGCTCACCCCGGTGGAGCCCGAGCTCAGGTACCGTAGACCCCCCCCCCAGGGTTGCCAGATCTACTTATTATAATTTCCCCGCAAGATTTTATTTGATAATAGCCGATCTACAAGCTCACAACGCGTCGCATCGCGACGCGTTGTGAGCTTGTAGATCGGCTATTTTCAAATAGCTGATGTATATGTTAAAGTGTTCATGTGGCCCATAGTCGCTTCTTTTGGGCTGGTTTTCCTAGACCTGGTTGCTTGTTTCTCTCAGAGAATCTGGCAACAGATAATCAAAAATGTTGTTTGCATAATCGTCAGAATCGTTTACATCTGTAAACATCTGTTGATCATGAGTGATATGTTCCAATGCTCAAGGCAACAAAAACGCAATGAAATCGTCAATCGCAATTCTTTGTATGTCAGGGCCTTGCTGCAGCTGCTACTGTGGAGGTTCACCATGTACTCGGGCAGCGCCACGGTGGGCCAGGCTCTGCTCAGCCTGCGCTACCACAACACCCTGTCATCCTCCACCCGCTACAGGTGACTATCAATCAATGAATGAATGCTTTTATTTAGCACATCAGCACTTCCATGACAACAATCACACAATATCACAGAGGATTATTTCCATGGTGGTCCTCTAAAAAACAAACAATCACAACATAAAAATGTCCTCCTTGCTCTCTCTCCTTCCCTCAAGTTAACTGTCAATTATTTTCTTAGCTCAGCTTCATTTCTTTTTTTGATTAATAGAATAATCCACAAGCAGGTTAATTATTATTTAATTTAAAAATAAAATTGTGTATCAATGAATCAGTTAACCACTTGAGCCCTATTTTATTCTACACAATGATATCATGCAACTAGAAGGTACTGTTCCTGAAGAAACAGTGTGGGATCGCTAAGAATGTTGATGGTATTGAGTATTGATAGTGTTAGTAGAGTTAAAGGTTTGAAAGGTTTAAAGGTTTTAAAGGTTTTAAAGGTTTTAAAGGTTCTAAAGTTTTGAAAGGTTCTAAAGGTTTGAAAGGTTTAAGAGGTTTGAAAGGTTTGAAAGGTTTGAAAGGTTTAAGAGGTTCTAAAGGTTTGAAAGGTTCTAAAGGTTCTAAAGCTTTGAATGGTTCTAAAGGTTTGAAAGGTTTAAGAGGTTCTAAAGGTTTGAAAGGTTTAAGAGGTTCTAAAGGTTTGAAAGGTTCTAAAGGTTTGAAAGGTTTGAAAGGTTTGAAAGGTTTGAAAGGTTTAAGAGGTTCTAAAGGTTTAAGAGGTTCTAAAGGTTTGAAAGGTTCTAAAGGGTATTTACTTTAAATTATTTTTAGTCACTTTATTTACTTTAAAGTATTTTTTACTAATTTTTACAACTTTTAAGTATTTTTACTATTTTTTTCAACTTTTAAGTATTTTTACTCATGTTGAGTACTTTTAAGTATTTTTACTCAGTATAAGTACTCTTAAGTATTTTTAATCAAGGTACTTACTTTAAAGTATTTTTAGTCACTTTATTTACTTTAAAGTAGCTTTTACTAATTTTTACAACTTTTAAGTATTTTTACTCTTTTTATCAACTTTTAAGTATTTTTACTATTTTTTTCAACTTTTAAGTATTTTTACTCATTTTGAGTACTTTTAAGTATTTTTACTCAATATAAGTACTCTTAAGTATTTTTACTCAAGGTATTTACTTTAAAGTATTTTTAGTCACTTTATTTACTTTAAAGTAGCTTTTACTAATTTTTACAACTTTTAAGTATTTTTACTATTTTTATCAACTTTTAAGTATTTTTACTATTTAAAAAGTGAAATATCTCTAAAAGTACAAATTATTTCAAAAAATTCTAATGGTAGCCAATATGTCCTAAGTAGGCTGAACGTTATAGAGTTGGAACGGAGTTTCTATCTAAAAGTATGAATTTCTCCATTGAAATGAATGGGAGTTTTTTAGAAGTAAAAAGTGAAATATCTCTAAAAGTACAAATTATTTCAAAAATTCAAATGGTAGCCGACATGTCCTGAGTAGGCCGAACGTTGAAGAGTTGGAACGGAGTTTGTAGCTAAAAGTATGAAGGACTAGTTAGCCGTCAAAAAACGGTGTTGACAATAACAGTAGTGTGATCGCTTTAGCGATCCCACAATAACCAAAAAATAGCCAATCTCCAAAATGGGCTATTTTCACTATTTTGAAAGTTTTTCTTTTTACATTTTTGTACACATACACAACACAGGGATTGATTCATCGATTACTTTTTTAAATTATCAATTATTCTTCATAATCGATTAATTCGATTAACTGCCGCAACCCCCCCACTACAGGTCCCTGTCCCGCAGACAGAAGCTGGGTCTGGCCCTGCTCACCGTCGGGCCCCGCTGGCTCCAGGAGCGCTCCCACAGCCTGCTGCGGCCCCTGGGCCTGGCCATAGGAGGAGGAGACGGCGGGGGGCCCCTGAACCGGGGCCTCAGACACTTCCTGGCCCTTGTCTCCGGTTTGACGCAGATCGCCAGCCTCGTCAACTTCCTGGTTAGTTAAGGGAAAGTTAGGCCACGTTTGTTTTGTCATCTGCTAAATAAATGCTTACTAATATAGCTAATGATCTAATGATCACCAATGTATTCATAAAGGTGTCTAATAACACCACTCACCTTCCAACCCAACTCCATAGCAGTGGTGTAAAAAGTTTTTTACTTAAGTAAAAGTATCAATACCACAATCTAGAAATACTCAGTTACAAGTAAAAGTCCGGTATTTCGAATTTACTTCAGTAAAAGTACAAAACTATTGGCATCAAACTCATAATGCAGAATCTCCCATTTCACAAGTTCAATATTTATACAATTATTTAGAAAATATCTACAAGCTCACAATGTGTCGCATCGCAACGCATTGTGAGCTTGTAGATCAGCTATTTTCAAATAGCCGAAGTATATATAAGGCTAAAGTGGTTAATGCATGTTTTGTGATAACAATCTAAATCTACAAAGAAACTAGTAACTAAAGTTTTCAAATAATTGTAGTGGAGTAAAAGTAAAAGTATTGAAAATTGGAAATACTCCAGTAAAGTAAAAATACATCAAAATTGTACTTAAGTACAGTACTTGAGTAATTGTACTTAGTTACTTTACACCACTGCTCCTTAGGGAAACCTCACTGGGAGCCAATCAAAGTTGGCGTACCCGCCCTCACAATTTGATGGATAGGGATTATAGGCCCTCTGAAAAGTAGCCGTGGCCGACCGGGAGTAAACTTTTACTAAAAACTAATGATTGGAATGGATTCAGCACCCCCCAAAACTCATAATTAGACATCCAACAAGTTCATAATGGCCAATGTTTTATTGCGCATGCCTTCCGGCTACCCCAGCTGTGATTGCCCCCACAAAGTTTCCCCAAGGAGTTGGGTTGGAACTAATTGAGAGGTACAGTGGTTCTCAAAGTGGGGTCCGGGGACCCCCAGGGGGATACCAGGGGGTCCCCAGCAAAATGTGTTAATATAGCTTCACAATCATTTTATACCATATTTAACCATAACCATATTTTATACTTTGACTATTCAAAAATAGCAGCTCTGATCTGCTATTTTTGAAAAATTGTGAACATTTTGTGCAAATCTTTGAATATATATACTTTTAAAGCGAACATTTACGAACACTGGGGGGTCCCTGGAACAATATATTTTGAGATGGGGTTGTCCGCGGCCAAATACATATAATTTTGGGGGTCCTTGACATGAAAATGTTTGAGAACCACTGGTGTAGTAGACACCTTTATGAACACATTGGTGAAAAAAGGTATTGGTAAGCATTTCTTTTTCCAGATATATATATATACATAAACTTTGGCTAACTTTCCCTTAACTTAAGGTGTTCCTGAGGAACGGGCGTCACCCGCTGCTAGCGGAGCGGGCGGTGGGAGCGCGGGCGGTGTTCAGCAAGGCGGAGGCGGCGGGGGGCCGGGACGTGGCGTACCAGTACATGAACCGCGAGCTGCTCTGGCACGGCTTCGCCGAGTTCCTCATCTTCCTGCTGCCACTGGTCAACACCAGGAAGGTCAAGGCGGCCGTGAAGTCGCTGCTGAGCGGCGCCGGAGAGGGCGCCGCCGGGGACGGGCAGGACGCCAGGGATGGCCTGGGAGCGTGGAAGGTAATAATGCCATCAGTGTGCTCTGTTTTCCTAAAATAATAGGGGTGCAGCAATTAGGCAAATATAATTGATTTAATAAATTATTTAACTCATTGACTGCCATGGACGAGTTAACTCGTCGAATTCTGCCAGGGCTCACACTGCCAACGACGAGTTTGGACGAGTAAAAAAAAAAAACAGAACCAGGAGATAACGTGATCCAAAGATTTACTGCTCCATTCACTTCCTGGTTAGCTTATTACTTAAAAATCCTGTATCTCGGCTCCTGTGTTGTTGTTTTTTGTGATGTATTTTTGCCGAAACATGCTATTTTTAACAGCGTATAACAAGCGAATGGAAGGCATGACATTTAAAAATATATATAATACCTATATAATTTTTTTTAAACTGCACTCTGCAATTAATCGAAGGAGTAATCGATAGAATAATCGCTAAGCAAATAGTCAATAGTTGCAGCCCTACTGTACTTTAACTGCTGTGCTTACGCTGGCGACTGAATCCCCCCAATCAATAAAGGTCTGTCTGTCTGTCTGTCTGTCTGTCTGTCTGTGTAAAGGAGTGTGGGCTGTGTGGGGAGTGGCCCACCATGCCACACACGGTGGGCTGTGGCCACGTGTTCTGCTACTACTGCATCAAGAGCCACGCCCTCGCCGACCCCGCCCTCACCTGCCCCAGGTGCGGCGAGGAGGCGGGGCCACCCGAGCCAGTCAGGCTGCCGGTGGAGATGACGGACATGGGAGGAGGCAGGTGATGATGTCAGGAGGATGGAAGCCATCACTTCTAGTTTTGAGTTGAAAATTTAACATGGTTGGATTATAATGTTATAATTTTGTATAACTGGTCTGAATGGAATATGACTTCCTACTGTATTAAGGATAATTCCTTTTAACAGGTTGTTCATGAAAGTCCTTGCGGTCTTGTTTCCAATGAGAACCTGTGAGCAATTAGGGGTTAAGAGTCTTGCTCAGGGACAAATTTCATTTCATCGACACATATGCTGGCCTGGCCTGGAATCGAACCTGGAGCAACCAGGGCCTCTGGCTCCCTAGGCGGGCTCACTAACCACTCAGCTATGGCCGCCCCTCATATTGACACATAAAGACGAGCCGTCAGAATTAACCACTTTTTTCAAAAGTTGTGAAAATAGCAGACCTACAAGCTCACAACGTGTCGCATAGATCTACAAGCTCACAATTTTTGATTGGCTACTTTTCGCTGTTTCACTGTTGTAAGACAAGGTAGGTAATTAATGTACGAAAAAACATAAAAAATTTAAATGTGGATATTTAAGGTTTCTGCCCAACAGCAATGATATATATATATATATATACACAGTAGCCTACATACAGTATTAATGGAAAACCATAATTCATTTGATCACAATCCACCATATTATGAAAAAGTGGCTAAAGATAACTTTGTAGTGAAACTAAAAACTACATTTGATCCATGGGAACACAGGTTCCTTTTTCAATTTCCTGAAAAGTAATGCTTTTGGACATAAAACGACGATAATGGAAAACTATCATTCATTTGACCACAATCCACCATATTGATGATGAAAGTGATAACTTTGCAGTGAATTAAAGGGTTTAACAGTTGGCCTGACAGTCAGGCATTCACAGCGTATATATGACTGGTATTCAGTCTCAATGATGTCTGTCGTGTTTCCTGAACACACACACACACACACACATGGCCCTGCCATGTTTAATGTATGTGTACATATATTGACAAGGCTTCGGCCTCCCTCACCGTTTCCTCTCCCCGGCTGGACTTTGGAACAGAACTATTTGTCTTTGCTGCACTGGACTGGACTCTGCAGCAGAGCATCACACACAGAGCATATATTTGAGGAAGGACCGTGTTGATTTATGCTCCAAATTTTGTGTGTGTGTGTGTGTGTGTGTGTGTGTGTGTGTGTGTGTGTGTGTGTGTGTGTGTGTGTGTGTGTGTGTGTGTGTGTGTGTGTGTGTGTGTGTGTGTGTGTGTGTGTGTGTGTGTGTGTGTGTGTGTGTGCGCGCGTGTGCGTGCGCGTGTGTTTGTGCGTGTGTGTGTGTTTGTTGAAATGGGAATATTTGTTCTGATGAAAAATGCAAGAAAGTCAGTTGAATAAATAATGTGGGGGAGAATTTATGATGCCTCTCTCATCATGGACCAAATTAGCATTCGTTGTGTACTTTATTTTTTATTTATTTATTTGTGCCTAAAATTCTATTTCGACATCATTAAAATTGATAGAGTGCTACCTCTCGGGTGTTTATTTGGTTAAGTGGAAAAGAGAGAGAGAGATGTGGGGGATTGGATTGGGTTGGGTTGGTGGGAGGGGGGGGGGGGTCCTAACAATCAGCACACTTTTCTCTCTAGACAGGCCTAGTGCATTCTATAACCCCCATCATCCCTTTTCACAGCCCCCCCCGACATGCTAGAGATCAAGGGGGCAGCCAGGGGCGTGGATTGACTCGACTCTCTCTCACTCGTACATATACACACTCACTCAATATCTCCTTCTCTGTCTCTCTCTCTCTCTCACATTGACAATCTCAGCCTGTTTCGGCGCTCGCTCTCCCTCTCTCTCCCCCTCACTCCATCTCTCATACACTGTGCACACAGACAGTCATCTCCCTCGCCCTCTCTCTTTCAGTCTTTCCATCTCTCTCTCTCTCTCTCTCTCTCTATCTCTCTCTCTCTCATACACTGCACACCAGTGGTGGAAAAAGTACTCACATTTCTTACTTAAGTAAAAAGTATCAATACTGCAATGTAGAAGTACTCTGTCCGGAATTAAAAATTGACTTGAGTAAAAGTACAAAAGTATTGTTATCAAAATGTACTTAAAGTACCAAAAGTAGAAAGTACTCATTATGCAGAATGTCCCATTTCACAAGTTTCCAAATGTATAAAATGTCTAAAAATCTTTTGAAAAGAGCAGATCTACAAGCTCCCAATGTGTCGCCTCGCGACGCATTGGGAGCTCGTAGACCGGCTATTTTCAAATGACCGAAATATAAATAGGGCTGAAGTGGTTAATGTATGTTTTGTGATAATTATCGAAATCTACAAAGTAACTAGTAACTAAAGCTGTCAAATAATTGCAATGGAGTAAAAGTACAATATTTGCCTCTGAGATGTAGTGGAGTAGAAGTAGAAGTAAAATTGGAAATACTGAAGAAAGTGCAAATACCTAAAGTACAGTACTTTGTAAATGTACTTACAGTAAATGTACTTTGTTACTTTACACCACCTCTCTCTCTCTCTCTCTCTCTCTACATTTACACTGCACACACTGACAGTCTTGCCCTCTCGACTCTTACAGTCTTTCCACCCCCCTCTCTTTCTCTCTCTCTCTCTCTCCCTCCCTCCCTCCCTCCATCTGTAATCTCCAGGGCCCTCTCCCCTATAAGGCTGTAGTAAACTGTACCAAAACCCTGGCAGTCATCTCTTTTCCTCGCAGGCGAATTACTCTCTAATCCCTGTAATGAGTCCAAAGATGCTTATTTATTCCCGGAGTTAACCTCCACCAGTGAGCCCAGCCCGGGGCCAAAAAAAGCACCCCCCCCCTCCCAGCCCGAGTGAAGAGCCTTTTGCCTGGGCTGACACACTGAGTGAGAGCAGCAACCCGCCCGCCCACCACCACCCATCACAATCCTACCGACCGACCGTACCCTACTCACACACACACACACCCTCTCTACCCTCCTCGGCCTCTGATCACTAGGGCTTAATTGCTGATTGCCGAGACGATCAATCAGAACGAACTGCGGGCGTGATAGAGAGCCTGTTGCAGACAGCCCGGCTTTAGCTTAACTGGCTCGAGACACACACACACACACACACACACACACACACACACACACACACACACACACATTCGTACTCGGATGAGGGGCAACGAGAGCAGAATATTTCCCGTTGTTGTTGGGCCCTCGTGAGATGAATCCACTGAAGAATAGTGGGGACGTATACTGATGGTTTCTGCATGTTCTACTATATCTAAGAAACTTGACCACCATAACGCTTATTTCTATCTTAAGTATCTCCTCCTGGCTCGGTGTACAGGTACTGTGTGCGTGTGTGTGTGTGTGTGTGTGTGTGTGTGTGTGTGCGCATGCGCGTGCATGCATGTACAGCCTGTAGAATATGTAGGCTATGTCCTTGGTGGTTATACAAGGCCAAAGTTAATGAATTTGAAGGTTTAAGCCATTCAATCCGGGAACGCATCTCTGTCATTCTACATTTCTTTGGGCTATTCTAAAATAGCAGATCTACAAGCTCATAGCACGGCACCGAGTGCCGTGCTATGAGCTTGTAGATCTGCTAATATGTGCAAATCTTTGAATATACATTTCTAACTAAAAAGTAGGATTTAGAAGACATTTGTAGAATCCCCAGAAGCAAATATTTGAGTTAAAAATGTTCGCTTTAAAAGAAGAATATATCTATATTATATATATTCAAAGATTTGCACACATTTTCACGATTAAAAAAAAATAGCTAGATGCGTTCCCGGTCTTAATGGGTTAAGGCAGATACTATTAAACAGGCCCCTCCGTTAGGCTTAAAAGTAAAATATACACGGTGAGCCATGGGGGTTACAGTCCTATATGACTGGTTTGACGTGTATTATATATATATATATATAAAAAATAACATATGGTTGGTTCATCACCATGGATTTTCAAACGTCTCTCCTCTCTCTCTCACGTCAAGGACATTTCCACTAATGAATCTTATAGCCGTGCATATAAAGCCCCCTAGATAGGAGAAAGATTGGTTGTCAATATTTTATGCACCGCGTGCATTTACAGTAATGTACAGCGAGTTCCCACACAGCGAGGGCTGTGGAGATTAAGGATGCATATATGATCAACCTTAACCCATTCAATCCGGGAACACGTCTCTGTCATTTTTCTTGATTTCTTTGGGCTATTCAAAAATAGCACATATACAAGCTCATGAGCTTGTAGATCTGCTATTTTTGAAAAATCATGTATATTGTGTAATATACACTCGTGTATAATTGAGTATATTTTTTAAAGCGAACATTTGTAACTCAAATCTTTGCTTCTGGGGCGTCCCTAGAACAAAATATTATACAAATGTTCGCTTTAAAAGATATAATGTGATAACGCTATGAGCTTGTATATCTGCTGTTTTTGAAAAATCTCAAGTATTTGCTTCTGGGGCGTCCGTGGAACAAAAATATTTTACAAATGTTCGCTTTAAAAAATATATATTCAAAGATTTGCACAATTCTTCATGGTTTTTCAAAATCATGAAGCAGATATACAAGCAGATATACAAGCTCATAGTGCTTGTGAGCTTGAGCTTGTATATCTGCTATTTTTGAATAGCCCAAAGAAATACAAAAAATTACAGTTCCCGGATTCAAAGGGTTAATGCCAGTGGGACATGTCATTGTCTTAACATTCAGCTCGGCCTCACACAGACCTCACCAACCTCCCTTCTCTTTCTGCCTCATATATTATTCCTGCTGCTCTTAATTGAAGTCCCCCAATCCCCAGGAACAAGAAGCAAAAGAACAGAACAGATAAAGAAGAAACAGTGCATTAAAGTCTATTAATTGAGTTAGGTCATGGATAGAATTAGCTGGGAAGTTGGAACAAGGCTCTGGACTTAAAGGAAAGGCAGCTTTTGGCTGTGGCTTAAGCCCCCTATCTGTCTTTTGGATCTTCTTCTCTTTTTTTCCCCTCCTTCGTATTACTCATTCACAAGACTCCGTGCAGTGAAGGAAAAAGAGTCAAAGAATCCCCCCACGTTCCCAGCGGCTATGCAAAGCAATCTGCACATTCACACGCAGCCATTTAGGGAGCAAATTGGCCCCGTGCCCTCCTCCGACGAAGGTTTTTAAGAGAAGGGGAATTAAGGGGGCGTCGAATCCCCTAACTAGATCTCCTTGTTTGATGAGCCTCTTTATCCACCTGTCCCCCCACATCTCCATCCCTTTGATGTGAGGCGTTGATTTTCCTGATTAAATAGTTTTAACCCGTTGAGAACGGGAAAGCATCTCTGTCATTTTAGGATTTTTTGGGGCTATTCAAAAATAGCAGATCTACAAGCTCATAGCGAGCTTGTAGATCTGCTATTTTTGAAACATCTTCAACAACAGCGAATATTTGAATCTTTTTTTAATATTTGCAAACATTTGTAACTGAAATCTTTGCTTCATGGGGGTCCCTGGAATTAAATGTTTTTGAGATGTGGGTCCGCGGCCAAATACATTTCATTTTGGGGGTCCTTGACATGAAAAAGTTTGAGCACCACTGATATTATAGCAACATACGTTTTTCCGAAAACTGTTAGGATTTAGAAGACATTTGTAGAATCCCCCAAAAGCAAATATTTGAGTTACAAATGTTTGCTTTAAAAATATATATTCAAAGATTTGCACACATTTTCACGATTTTTCAAAACGTTTGTAGCTATGAGCTTGTATATCTGCTATTTTTGAATAGTCAAAGAAATCTAAAAATGACACAGATTCTTTCCCGGTCTAAACGGGTTAAAAGTAAAAAGCTCTACTCCGGGGCTCAGTAATGCTGGGTACTTTACTGTACCTATTGTACCTTCCATTGTGTGGCCCTGTGTGTGTGTGTGTGTGTGTGCCTGTTGAATTGTGCATGTGTGGCATTCCTTAATTGGAACAGAGCCCATGGCTCGGCAGATAATAATATGGATAGTACAAAAGCTTTGATTCCTACATGAATATTTTCACTGGGAGAGAATGTTATCATTTAAGCTTATGTCTGGCTTTTTAACTCTTCATTTGAGATGGCTAGGAGGGCCTTTAGAAACCCTTACGCATCACCAATGGAATTATACGGTGGAAAAACCTGTGATATTTCTTATTTAATACTGCCAACTAAATTTGCGAGGCTCGTGGTCTTAAGCTTTCGATTTTTTAGAAACATTTAGGGAATTCCGTCCCATTTGTAATTTTCTCCTTTTTGCCATGTCAAAGATCTCGCCATAGCTTGCGGAGATGCCCCTCTGAGACGTTTCGTTTAGTCTATTCCATTGTGTTAGAATGCCCGACTTGCGGTTGGAGTTAGTACAGAGTCCTTGATAGGGTGCAACCAAAAAGGTTTATTTATTCTGATCGTACACCGACAATACAAAAAATACATGACACTGGAAGCTCTCCACACAGGTGACATGGTGGTGTCCAGCTCTCATCCTACCACCAACTCATGTTTGTTGCTGGCAGCCTTTTATACTCAGCTGGAGGCAATTAGTTTGGACTCCACCATGTCAAGGGGTAGATTACAGAATAATACATCCCTAGCAATTCCAAATACACATTGATTACACAGTGCAAAATACAACTGTGCAAAATGCTATAAAGTGCCAAAAATCAGTAACAGAGGACCTCTCTGTTACACATTGGTTCTCAAAGTTGGGTCCGGGGTCCCCCAGGGGGTCCTTGAGAAGGGTTCCAGGGGGTCCCCGGCAAAATGATTTAATTTAGCATCAAAATCACTTTCACCACTTTAGCCCTATACATCAGCTATTTGAAAATAGCCGACCTACAAGCTCACAACGTGTCGGCATGTGACGCGTTGTGAGCTTGTAGATCTGCTATTAAAAAATATATATATACCGGTATATATATTAAAAGAAAAAGATTGCAATATTCTTGGAACATTTTAACAACACAAATCTTGTATGGCAGACCGTGGCACAAAATATTTTGAGATGGGTATATCCACTATTCGCGGCCAAATACATATTAATTTTGGGGGGGTCCTTGACATGAAAAAGTTTGAGAATCACTGGTCTATTGGATGAAGAACATCTGAAAATAACAGGGGAACACGAAAACCCCCAGCAGAGGTTCCTAGGTGTGCTAGAGTTCAGCTGCAGGTATACTGTGTTAGGAGAGTTCTATGAACACCTGCCAGGCAT
Organism: Gymnoscopelus braueri; assembly: GCF_963280865.1. Lineage (NCBI taxonomy): Eukaryota > Metazoa > Chordata > Actinopteri > Myctophiformes > Myctophidae > Gymnoscopelus > Gymnoscopelus braueri. The sequence goes on along the minus strand of NC_137623.1, from coordinate 47,717,740 downwards.
TGGATACCACAGGGCCCAATTATCATCTCCTCAACCACATCTTCAGCCTAACAGGTCAGGGGGACAATCAATCACACCTAAAATAAGCAGCGCTGGAAAGTATCCAAGTACATTTACTCAAATACTAGACTTATTTTTCTTTTCTTATTTTTTTTTTGGGGGGGGGGCTTTTTTATGCCTTTATTGATAGGATAGTAGGTTGACAGAAAATGGGGAGAGAGATGGGGTGTGACATGCAGCAAAGGCCTTCGGGATCGGGACTCGAACCCGCGACGCGCTGTCAGGCTACTTTGGAGCCTAGGTGTGGCCTTGGAGTGACGCAAAATACTAGACTTATTAGTACAACTTTGAAGTACTTTTACTTTACTTTAGTACGTTTATAGGGAAAACGCTATACTTTTTACTCCACTACAGTTATTTGCAACGTTTAGTTACTAGATTTTGAATACCGACGATCTACAAGTGTCAGGATTGGGAACCCTCAAAGCACAAAAAGAGCGGAAGCTCAGGTGTAGAGAAAAAAATAAGCTTAAAGCGATAGTTCACCCGAATGTCTTTTTTTCTATCGATTAGTCACCCCATGGAGACTTGGATTCATGGATATTTATATATATTTTGTGTCACATTCCTAAGCCAATAATTTGATGACCAGCGGACCGACCAGCGGAAGTCTCCATGGGGTGACTAATCAATAGAAAAAAAACAATTTTGAGGGGTGAACTATCCCTTTAATGTAGCAAAAGAGAAAAATCCAACGACTCAAAGCACCCAGAATAACTCACAAACAACCACCAAACCACAGTTTCTCACCAGAACACAAAAACAGAGTAGTACCTTTATAGAACGTGTATGTCAAACACTAGTGAACCATAAAAGATACACGTCGTACCTGTGTTTTACGGTGTGCACCATTAAAGACTCAGCACTGGCTGACTGACTAAAACAACTATCAAACTAATGACACACTTAAGTGTGGTGGTTAACAAGGGGAGGTGTGGAAAACATAACACACATGCCAGGCTAAAGAATGTTTTTTTGAATGGCCAAAAGAGAGTATAACCAAAAAGTTCCTCAGACCATGACGACAAGCTCACAAAGCATCACACTTGTGAGCTTGTAGATCGGCTATTTGGAAAACTAATTGACACATTTTGAAATATGTTTAAAGGGCAAGACCACTTTGGTAGAGGTTTGGGTTGTGTTGCCATGATGTAACTCCAAAGGTGGACAAGAAATCCAAAATAATTGCTCCATTGATTAGAAATTGATGATTCAAAATATGCTCCTCATTGACTTACAATATTGTACGGTAAAACAGCTTTCAAAGTCAATCTTTTAGCACATAAACGAACGCAAACAAAGTTAATTCAGACAATAAAGAACATCACCAAACCCAGTACTGTTCATCTTTTTTTTATAACAAACCTCTACCAAAGTGGTTTTGCCCTTTAAATTTATTTTTGGGATGAATACTTTTACATTTGGTACTTTAAGTGCATTTTGATGACAATGCTTTTGTACTTTATTCAAGTATAATTTATGGAATACAGGACTTTTACTTGTAAAAGAGTATTTCCACATTGCGGTATCGTTACTTTTACTTAAGTAACAAAATAAGGAAGTAATTTCCTGGGCTTTTATGGTGGATGTGGAGGTGCAGTATAGGGTCCTTCTGGTCACATTTCACTGCCCTGAGAAAGAGGGGGTGGCATTGTTTAGGGAATATATGAAATGTGGATGTTCTTTTTTTGTGTTTGTGACCCAAGACATTTCAGCATCTATATATGATCTGAGCAGTAGTTCCCAAACCTTTTAGCATCCGAGACCCAAGAGAGAAATCCGATGTCTCCTCAGGCCCCAAACTAGTGAAAATAGCCAATTTATGAGCTTGTAGATCTGCTATTTTCACTACTTCTTAATTCAAATTATTTTACTTTTTTAAATTGTATTTATGACATTTTGTTTCTTTAAAAATCTCTTGTGTTTTTTTTTATCATAATTTTTTTAAAGGAAACATTTACCCATAAAAATTTGGTCCACAACCCAAAAATGGGTCCCTGACCCACAGTTTGGGAAACAACTGATCTAAGACGTGTGTGCGTCAATGTAAAAGTGTTGAGTTGAGGGGGTGACTGCGCCAAGAGGGAAAAATGTGTTCATCCGCCCCCAAGGCCTAGGCTATGATTAATTCTGAGGTTGATCTCTCTCCACTGCTAAATTACACATATAATTAGAACTGCAGCGGAAGTGAGGTTACACATCCACATGTTAAAAAAAAAAAATATTTTGTCCACCCTTTTATTTGTGAGGTTCATTCGCCATTCTTATAACTCTTAACCCATTTAGACCGGGAAAGCATCTTGTATCATTTTAGATTTCTCCCCGCGGACCCCCATCAATGCATATAATCCATCCCAAATGCATATAATTCTGGGGGTCCTTGGCAATGAAAAGTTGGAGCACCACTGATATAGCAACATACTGTTAGGATTTAGAAAACATTTTTAGATATTTATGTGGCCGCGGACCCCCATCTCAAAATGTGTTGTTCCAGGGACCCCCCAGAACCAAAGATTTGAGTTACAAATGTTCGCTTTAAAAATATATATATTCAAAGATTTTCACACATTTTCACGATTTTTCAAAAATAGCAGATCTACAAGCTCATAGCGCGGCCGCGCTATGAGCTTGTAGATCTGCTATTTTTGAATAGCCAAAGAAATCTAAAATGACAGAGATGCGTTCCCGGATGGAATGGGTTAATAATATAATTTGCAGGATACAGATGGAAGCGACACGACAAAGAGTGGATGCGTCACTCCAAGGCCATTAATACTCTCCCTATTCTGAAAAGTAATTACTTTTTGTCAGCTATGATTTTGCTTGTTTTTTCTCCACTTTCACCACGACCACATCTACTGTACACTAACTGATGAATATCCTTCTCCCTGTAAATGGGAAGGCCACCATCTCCCCCAGCATTAACTCAGGGGAAGTTAAGAGATATCTAGTTGTATTACTCTTGATTATTTGCACTACAAAATGAAAGGATTTTTTAAAATCTATGATTATATATCCTCTGTTGCAGTGGTTCTCATTTTTTTTTGTGCCAAGGACCCCCAAATTGATATGTATGTGGCCGCGGACCCCCACCTGAAAATAGGTTGTGCCAGGGACCCCCAGAAGCAAAGATTTTTGTTTAAATCTTAAAATGTAAAAAAAAACTAAAAAAACATCTTCAAGATGTTTAAAAAAATATCAGAAGCTCGTAGCGCTATGAGCTTGTAGATCTGATATTTTTGAATAACCAAAGTATTAAATATGGATAAAGGGGTTAAAACGATTGTGACGCTTTATTAACACATTTTGCTGGGGACCCCCTGGTATACCCCCAAGGACCCCTGGGGGTCCCCGGACCCCACTTTGAGAATCAATGCTCTGGTGGACTGATTTGAAGGCGAGACTGTAGAATGTGTTGAATATGAAAATGTATCTGTAAATCCTAGCAATAGTATTGTTGTATTTTATTATTATTATTTTGTTTGGTTTGGTTTGGTTTGTTATGTGTCCGGTATTGTTCAGTATGGTACTGTATAGTCCTTTGTCTTGTAACAAAATACAAAAAAAATATTATTATATATATTGAAAAAAGAAAAGAAAAAGAAAATCCTTCTCCTGCTAAATACTGGGTATAATGTTTCCTCCAAAGCCCCGTGCAACAGCACATTTGCCCCTAAACACCGTGAGCGTGTAAAAACCTGACAGAACATTAAATTATAGCCTGACTTCTGTTCCACACATGTGGACAGTGGCGGAAAGTACTCAAGTACTGCACTTAAGTACGACTGTGAGGTACTTTTACTTCACTTGAGTATTTCCATTCTTCTCTTGTTTTTTTTACACTCCACTACATCTCAGAGCCAGGCAAACAAAATAGACTTTTCACTCCACTACAATTATTTGACAGCTTTAGTTTCTAGTTACTTTGCAGATTTAGATTATTAATTCAAAACATATCCATTAACCACTTAAGCCCTACTTTATACATGGGTTAAAGTTAGGGTAGCCGGTCTAAAAGCTTGTAGATCGGCTATTTTAAATGAAGTTGGGTACTTTGTGTGTACCTTTTATTTGGAACTGTACAGTAAGTCTATTTTGATGCCAATTACATATGTTCTTTTAGTCAAGTAAACATTTCAATACAGGCCTTTTCCTTGGATTAGAGTATTTTCATAGTGTGGGATTGCTACTTTTACTTAAGTAAAAAAAAAAAGAGTATTAAAGAGAAGCCTTATATAATTTGGCTATTTGGCACACGTGCCGCGGTGCGATGTGTTGTGAGCTTGTAGATCTGCTATTTTCAAAGATTTGTATACATCTGAAAATGGGACATTCTGCACAATGAGTAGCCTACTTTCACTTTTGGTACTTTAAGTATTTGTTGATGCCAATACCTTTGTACTTTGCTCAAGTTAATTTTGAATAGAGGACTTTATATGTAGAGTATTTCTACATTGTGGTATTGATACTTTTACTCAAGTAACACATGTGAGTACTTCTTTCATCACTGCACAGATGTGGAGAGCGTGCTGCAGACTGCGCCCTTCTTTCTTTTTTTTCCTCCACTGTTTGCTTTTCAACATCCTCCTAGTCAAATACCGAGGCTAAAGAGATGGAGGCAAACCTCACCTGACCTAGCTTCTGATTGGTCGAGCCGGGAAACGGAGCGGCAAGGGGATTGGATGGACGGCCAGAGGGCATCATGGGGGATTATACACAGGTGTGTGTTGTTGTGATCATGCGCCTGAGGTAAGAAGAAGAACCTGCTGGGGTTTGGGGGTTGTTTATTTGTGTGTGCGTGTGTGCGTGCGTGCGTGCGTTCGTATTTGTGCATGCGTGCATGAATGTGTGCATTTGCGCATGCCTGCGTGCATATGTGCGTGCATGTGTGCATGCGTGTGTGTGTGTGTGTGTGTGTGTGTGTGTGTGTGTGTGTGTGTGTGTGTGTGTGCCCGCGCACATGCACGGGCACGTATGTGTGGTGCGTGTGCGTGTGTATTTGTGAGTGCGTGCGTGTGCGTGTGCGTGTGTGTGTTTGTGTGTGTGTGTGTGCCTGTGTACGTGTACGTGCATGTGTGTGGCGCGCGCATGTGTGTGTGTGTATCAATTGTGTGCACATGACAGTCTAGAACAGACTTAAATGAGCAATAATCTGCTCGCATCCCTCCAGATGTCCCAGTGAATTTCCTGTGGCTTAAGGCACCAGCCGAGTTGCTTTGAAAGTTTTGATAACTTCTAGCAAATGTGATTGAACCTCTCTCTGCCTGTTCAGGAATGTAGCGCCATCGTGCACACACACACCGTGCGTTTCCTATTAGGAACCTCAAAGAGAAGAGGAGGACACACGTTTAGCTCCTGTATAAAACCAGAAGGCCCTGCGGCTTCTTCCTTGTTATTATGTCTTTGTTTTTCGGGACGTTGCGTTTTAGAGAGATGTCTGGGTTTACACACACGTTTGGGGGATAAAAAAAAATAATAATCTTCCTACCTACCGTGTTTCATTTGAGCAAAAGACACATTTCCCCTCAGAAAGTAAGCGTATGGAGGAAAAATTATTAAACCATTACGTGCCGGCCAGATAGATGTCATTACCAACAGAAGATTATAGACGAGAACGTTCCGAAGTGCATAACTGTTCTTTAGTTATCGGCAGTTGAATATAGCTTGTTTTCACCAAATCCAATCTGGGAAAAGAAATCAGAGATAAATGTATTTTTTATAAATCTGATAACGTTAGTCCGGGCGGGCTGGAATTGGTTTAGATCACGTGATTTCCGGGTGTATTCTTCTTTGGGAGTCCCAGGATCAGTCACAGGTTGCGGAAGAGCGCCCTGTATCGTAATCACTGAAAACACCAACTGACGTCTATAGACATCCATGGCAGTCATTAATACTATTCATTGGTTCAATATCCTTCCTATATTCAAATTGGCTAATAGGAGGACCGGCCAGTGGGCGGGCGGACCGATGCCACGTCACTATGACTCTAGGCTGCCCTAGCGCGTCTGATATCTGGTCTAGAGGGGCGGGTTCAAAATCTCCGTGGGCTCCCATTGATTCACCGATCTGTGCGCCCGCCCCCACGCCACGCCCCTCCTCCTCCGCCAATGTGCAGTATTGAGAGCCCTGACGTCACAACATTTGGAGCGACGCCCACTGCACTCTGGTTGGTTGGGGAAATTAAAGGTTGACTCCCAGTTCCTATGCCAGGAACGTCAACAGGCTGGTCCAGGCTCTTATTTTTGAGCAAAACGTGAAGGAAAATAAAAGCCTGGAGATCGAGGCTACTATGACTCAGACATAACCATAAGCGAACCCATACAGTATATAGGCACTCGAGGGTCTTGTTACTCTGACAACAAGGCCCTCGACACTATGACTCAGACATATCGATCGGGTGGGATCGGCAGTGCGACGTAGGCTTGAGCTTCTAGTCCAGGGGTCTTCAATGTTTTCAGGCAAAGGACCCCCTAGCTGAGAGAGAGATGAAGCAGGGACCCCCCCCTCTATATTGTATAAAATTGTGTTGCAGATTATTATTATTTTGTTTTACTTGGTCTGCTTTTTTCCCCCTCTACACCTATACATCTTTAGCTAAAGTTCTCCTCAGAAAAGGGATGCTAGTGGTTAATGTAAAAGATATCATGTCACACAAAGATTTTTGCGGCCCCCCCTGTAGTAACTCTGAGGACCCCCTAGGGGTCCCGGATCCCGTCGAAGACCCCTGCTCTAGTCTATAAAACCCCACTTATACAGTTTCGCTTATAAAATATCAGATCTACAAGCTCCCAACGTGTCACAGCTGCTATTTCCACTACTTTTGTGTGACACTCTTGTATCTACGTCATACAAAGGCATTCATTTACCAAAAAAAACTAAACAAAAAACATGAACATTTGAAACACGGATATGAGGTTTCCGCCCGACAGCAAAGATATATAAATAAAATATGGTGTGTCATTTGTGTCCCAGGGAAAGGTATAACAAGAGGAATGTCTCTGTAAAGGACATGTGTAGGCAACACTCCACACAATGGCCACGGCAAGGCAGAAGATAGAAGCCTAACCCTGTTAACCCGTTAAAACCGGCGGGAACGCATCTGTGTAACCACTTTAACCATCATTTTAGACTTTGGCTATTAAAAAAAAAGCAGATATACAAGCTCATAGCGTGGCACCTGCCGAGTGCCGCGCTATGAGCTTGTAGATCTGCTATTTTTTTTTTTATCGTGAAAATTTGTGCTATGAATATATATTTTTCAAGCTACATGTTTTAACTCAAATCTTTGCTTCTGGGGGGGGGTCCCTGGAGCAACATATTATTGAGATGGGAGTCCGCGGCAAAATACATATCATTTTGGGGGTCCTTGACATGAAAAAGTTTGAGAACCACTGATATATAGCAACATATGTGTTTTCAAAAAACTGTTAGGATTTAGAAGACATTTGTAGAATCCCCAGAAGCAGAAGATTTGAGTTACAAATGTTCGCATTCAAAATATATATATATTCAAAGATTTGCACAAATGTTCATGATTTTTCAAAAAATAGCAGATCTACAAGCTCTTGTATTATCTGCTATTTTTGAATAGCCAAAGTATAAGATAATGGTTAAAGTGGTTCAAATCTAAAATGACATATGCTTTCCCAGTCTTTAATGGGTTAAAGCAGGAGGCTGCATGTGGGATATAATGACAAACGTTATTTGTGCATTTCACCATCTTGGTATCTCTGCCTTTTTGCCAGGGAAGATGGTAGGGGGGAAAATATATATATATATTTTTTGTCGTTGCCATGGTTACTTGCGTGTGAATGTGAGTCTCGGCTCCTGGAGGAGATCAGTGAACCCACACGTGTCAGCCAGCATTAACCTGTTCAACCCCACACACACACACACACACACACACACACACACACACACACACACACACACACACACACACACACACACACACACACACACACACACACACACACACACACACACACACACACACACACACACACACACACACACACACACACACACAGTATTAACCTCCTCAACCCAACACATACACTATAGGTCATATACATTTAAACACACACACGCGTAGCATCGTCAATACTAGCGCTCAATCGCGAGCGGAACTTAACATCGACTAAATTTATATACTCTCTCGAGTGAACAGTGTTACAGCCTGAAAAGAAAGAGCCGTAAGCGCATGTTGTTTGGCATAAACTACAAAATGTCTCTTAAATCGACTATGGGATTGTTACTTTTAAAATACTGAGTGAGCAGATAGGGTCTGGCAACACAAGGCTGTTCTCCAGCCAAGCTGCAATTATCAGTTCCACAAAAGAAGTTAGCCGTATAACCACTTTAACACTCTGTTCCTAGTATAAAAACTGACCTGAGTTGCAATTGTCCAAGCCAAATGTCTACGCCAAATATAGCTGATCTACAAGCTCACGTTTTGTGGGGGCGAACGACTGTTCCCCCCCAGAGTAAGGATGTTGGGGTTCAAGTGGTTTTTAATGGATCCCTTGGCCCCAAACCTTAACCTCACTGGGAAAGGTTCTGCCAGATGCTGACTGTCACAAAGTGGGAGTGTGAATGGGCACCAAGTCAGTAAAAACTGTGAAAGGGCAAAAAAAAAAAGAGGAATGGAACAGAAGGCAATCTTGCAGAAAAATCATAAAGGTTTTAATTTGATCCAGGCCAGGACAAACGAAAATTGCAAGAAGAAAAAAAAAAAACACAACTGAAGACAATGCAATGCAACTCAAAAAAATCTAGAAACTGAGATTAACTCATTGACTGCCACTGATGAGATTTCTCATAATTTTTCTCCAAGGCTCAGACCGCCAATGACGAGATTCTCGTCATGTGGTGTTTTCAGTGGTTTTTACGATAGAGGGCGCTCTTCCGCAGCCTGTGAATGATTATGATGATGATGAAAATGAAGAGTACATGACCCAGACATTTTTGCTGTATCTAATTCTTGTTTTTATTTTTACTAAACTGTTTTTATTATGTTCTGCATAGTAGTGAATATCTGTCTGTCATTTAATGTCACTATGAATTGAGTACAAAGGACCCCAATGGAAACAAGCCAACGGCTTTCTTGTTTTTTTAAAAAATTCCTATTAGCCGACCTTGTATTGTACTGTATACTTTCATGTGTTTTTTCTGCAAACGTCTAATAAAGTATTCAATCAATCAATCATAATCACGTTATCACAACAAAATGAAGCTGGTTTCATTTAGTATTATAGGATTTATAAAAGTCAAGATTTTCTCTGCATTCTGTTGCTTTTTGGCGAAAACAAGCCTCATTCAACTGCCCAGAACTATAAAACGGCACGTTTTTTTCCCCCAAATTCTCTGAGACCCCCTTACGTCTTTTGAGGCATGGTCGCAGGGTGGATCGTTGTGAAGGATAATATTCTATGATTTTTCAAAGGTTAGTGAAAAACGCTCTAAATCGCTGGCAAGGGCAGCCCATGGACGATGTTTTAACTCTGGCAGCTAACAGAGAGGCAAAGCTTCAAACATGGCAGCTTGCCATGGCCTGGAACTAAATATTTTGAGATGGGGGTCCGCGGCCAAATAGATATCATTTTGGGGGTCCTTGACATGAAAAAGTCTGAGAACCACTGATATAGCAACATAAAGTTTTTTCAAAAAACTGTTAGGATTTAGAAGACATTTGTAGAACATATATTCAAAAATGTGCACAAATGTTCACGATAAAAAAAAATAATGCAGATCTACAAGCTCATAGCGCGGATCTGCTATTTTTGAATAGCCAAAGAAATCTAAAATGACGCTGATGTATTCCCGGATTGAATGGATTAAAGAGATTCCAGTCACAGCAAAATGTGCACCTTCTGTGTGACTGGGATTTTACAAATTACATAACATCTCAATAGGAATATGTGCTTTTCAACTTGAACATATGGGAGAAATTAGTCTACAAGAGGTTTGATCTGTGACACTGACAATATAATGCAGTAGTCTATCTTCTGTCTACCTTTCGTTTCTGTCAGGCTTAAACCTTGTATGTCCAAAACCGTACCTTTTTTTAAATGATTATTTCAAACGTGATTTCAAATTGTGAAAATAGCCGATCTACAGGCCGTTGTGAGCTTGCAGATCTGCTATTTTCACTACTTACGTGCGACACTCTTGTATGATGAAGTTGAAATATGGTGATATGAGGTTTCTGCCTGACAGCACCGATATATTTACTGTCCTTTTTTTAATCTTTATAGTATATCTATTTTTCTTTGGGAAGGTCGGGGCTGTGTAGATAGAGGTCATAGGTGTGTGTGCTCATATACAGAGCCTGCGTCCTTCACAAGTGATGCTGTAGCTGAAAGCTGGATGACCATGGCACTAATACAATTTGATTCCAGCTCAGGCTATGTATTATGTTTTATGTTATGTTACTTTAAGTACTGTGGTAGAGTTTTATTATGATAGGTAGGTTCCGACGTTGTAGATCTGCTATTTTTGCTATTTCTGAACTTGAATTCTGAAAAGTATACAGCTTTTGGACATAAGAGGTTTCCAATTCGACAGAGATGATATTTTTTATTGTCCTTATAGGGCTTTATTGTCCTTAGAGTGTTGTTTTGTGTTTGTGTTATCTTTATAACATATCTGTTTTCTTTGGGTCAAGGTCAAGGTTGTTGAGAGGTCATAGGTGTGCATACAGTATACAGCAGTGCCTTCACAAGTGATTCTGTTGCTGAAAATCTGGAAGTCCCATAAACAAAATAATAATATAAAAAGCAAGTAAGTAAGTTGTCCTTAAATTGTATTATTGCACTAATACAATTTAATGACAGCTATGTATACTAAAGAAAAATCTATTTTTATGTTATTATTTTTGTTTATGTTATTATTTTGTATATTAGTGCACTAATACAATTTAACCACTTAAACCCCAGCTATTGTGGGGGAAAGCTTTAGCTGAAAATAGCAGATCGACAAGCTCACAATGCGACGCAACGGTTACGCAAACCTGTTTTTACGTTATCATTTTGTTTATGTTACTATTTTGTTTATTAGCGCACTAATACATTTTAATGACAGCTCAGGCTATTATGTAGTCTTAAAAATATCTTGTTTTATGTTGCTCACATATAAAATCACCCCCCCCCCCTAATTAATCCATAAAGTGTGTGCACCTGTTGAAGTATAGCAGTCTTACATGCATAACGCAGGTGGCCTTTGTGTCTCTAATGGTTAATGTTTAACTAGCATCATATGGATGCAAGGAGAGAGAAAAGGCAATTTATTGTAATCATCCATTTTCCGAGATTACCGTTATTATTTGGATTTTCTTTATCCTACTTGGCCAGAGAGCAAAAATCTCCACTTTGTGTAATAATACAAGATGGTTTATTATCCTTGCAAAAAGGCAATGAAAAAAAGAAAAAAGGAATGGCTCATAACCACTGGTGGAAGAATTATTCACATTTTTTACTGACAGTAAGTAGAAGTATCAATACCACAATGTAGAAATACTCTTTTACAAGTAAAAACTTGGTATTCAGAATTTACTTGAGTAAAAGTACAAAAGTATTGGCATCAAAATGTACTTAGAGTACCAAAAGTAAAAGTAGTCATTATGCAGGATGTCCCATTTCACAAGTTTTCAAACTGCATACAAATCTTTTGAAAAAAGCAGATCTACAAGCGATGTGTTGTGAGCTTGCAGATCCGCTACTTTCAAATATAGCGGAACGATAGGGCTGAAGTGGTTAATGTATGTTTTGTAATAATAATCACAATCTACAAATCTACACATAGAACTGGAGTAGAAGTAAACGTTTTGAAAATTGGAATTACTCCAGTGAAGTAAAACAAAAAAAAAAAATGTAACTTTCCTCTTCTACTCCGGATTTGAACCCGCTTTCCTGCGCAAATGCTGACATTGTTACCATTGTGCTAATAGAGTCTGCCTGCTTGCTCAGGGGATAAACTGAATTTCGAAAATTCGTGTCAGATCCTGTGTCTAGGTGAGACATGACCTTTGACACGATCTAAAGCGAGGAGACAAAATACGACCACCCCAATTGTATAAGTTATATTGTATTAACATACTCTACCATACAGATTGGACAAAATTACATTTTATTCATGATTTTTTTTTTACAGTACTTGAGTATGTACTTAGTTACTTTCCACCACTGCCCATAATAACACTCAAGATCTTCTGAAATTGTATCTGAGAGAACCAACCCCAATTTTCTGGAACTCCTAATAGCCCCCGTTCACCCCCCCCCCCCCCCCTCATTTCTCTTCACAAACATGCCAAGGTTGTGTCCATGCGGCCCCTAACCGACACCCTGGGTTAGCTGTCAAGCATTATGTTCTCAAGTGTTTCTGCTTCTATTCTACGCCAAGCCGCTGGAGGCCTCCTCCGCCCCGCGTTCGCACACAACCTAACCCATTCAAACCGGGAACGCATATACTGTGTCGTTTTAAGATTTGTATAGCTATGACCATTATTTTATACTTTTGGCTATTCAAAAATATCAGATATACAAGCTTGTAGATCTGCACTTTTTCTCGTGAAAATATGTGCAAATCTTTGAATATATATATATATATTTTTTTTTTAAACAACATTTTTAACTCAAATCTTTGCTTCTGGGGGTCCCTGAACAACATATTTTAGATGGGGTCAGCAGCCAAATACATATCATTTTGGGTATTATGGTTTTACCCATCAAAATATGTTGTGTCCCCCCGAAAAATATATATGTATTCAAAGATTTTTCAAGTTTTAAAAAAAGATAGCAGATCTGCAAGCTCGTAGCGCGGCACTCGCTACGAGCTTGTATATCTGCCATTTTTGAATAGCCCAAAGTATAAAATAATGGTTATAGCAAAAAAAAAAATCTAAAATGACACAGATGCGTTCCCGGATTGAATGGGCTAAAGGACCCGTTCAGCAAGTCATATCACTCCTTGTCCATCTACAGGCCCGACTTGTTTCCCCCCCCAAAAAAAGTCAAATTAAAAAGGTATGCCAGAACAGAAAGCCGTATCTGCAATTCAGAACACATTTTTCTATCAGACAGGAGGATATATTGCCGACTAAGTATTGTCAGATGTTGGCAAATTCCAGATATTTTTCATATCCGGCCCCCTTTAGAAAACTTGGGGGCCGGCTTCAAGACTCACAGAGACACATCATCGACAAAAGACTCTGTTTGACCTTATAGGAGCACACTAAGGCTAGAAATGAACCAAAATATCCATTTTAGGTTTCTGCAAAAAAACGACTTCCTTCTGATATAAATGCCATATCACCGGCCATAAATCATTTAGGAATACATTTGGAAATCATTTGAGAAACACTTTATTCATTTATTTATTAATTTTATTATTTTTGGGGGCGAGGAGGGGGTGTTCATCAATAAACGTGTGGATCTCCCCGTGCAAAGTTGTATTTATATATTCATGCATTCAATAGATTCAGTTATTCATATATTCACTCATTCACAGGGGCCTAGTCAGTGGCTATGCGTCAGGCCCCGGTATGTGTATGTGTGTCGTGTGTCGTGTGTGTGTGTGTGTGTGTGTGTGTGTGTGTGTGTGTGTGTGCGCGTGCATGCACGTGTGCGTGTGCGTGTGTATGTGTGTGTGTGTGTGTGTGTGTGTGTGTGTGTGTGTGTGACCTGCGGCAGGGCCCTGCTCTGCTGCAGGGTAGCACGGTTCCCCAGGGGGCTCTCATCTTTTACTGAGCCCTGACAGAAGATGGAGGCAGGGAGAGAGGTCCGCTGCATTAAAAAGCCTTTACCTAGCCCTGATTTATCACCCCCCGCCTCACTCACACACACACACACCCGAACAGAAAAAAACCCGCCCGCCAGCCATCCCCACGCCATCTCACCACGGCTCGACTCTACACTCTATCAAGCGCACAGACACATAAATGCACTTTCGCATGCACACACACACACACACACACACACACACACACACACACACACACACACACACACACACACACACACAGACACATTCGCACGCCATCAAGCATACACACGCGCGCACCAGTCGTAAGATGGCCGCCCTCAGAGAAGCTATAGCGAGGGGAGCGGGGCGCCGCAGTGCAGCGCAGTGGTAATTTTGCATTTTAATGGTTCCTTCTCTCTAGCTCGGCGCACAGCGGTCCCCCACCGTCCCGTCCCACCCCCCCTACACCCCCCCCCCCCTCCGGGTTGGTAATTCTGGTGAGTTGCAGGCAGGCAGGCAGCGAAGCCAGCGGCCACCTCGCCACGGGGAGACAGAGAGACACAATTACAGGACAGCACTTCCTGGGCACGTCACACACTGCAAACGGCTGCGTTTGAATGTGACAGACCATGGAGGAGAGAGAGAGAGAGAGGGGAGGAGGGCGGGGGAGGCAGAGGGAGTGTGGACTACTATAGTATTTGCTATACTTGTGAGGGGCCGAGTACGTGTCCCCGCAAGTATATAGAATAATTTTGAGAAAATAGACAATTTGTGAGGACACGTTTTTTTCCTCGCAAGAGAAATGGTTGTTTTTTTGGTTTAAAAAAATATATGTGGAGATATGGGCTTACAATTAGGAAAAGATTCAGTTTGGGGTTGGGGTCAGGATTAGGCATCCCAAAGTTACGTTTAGGGGTTCGGGGTGGAGTTATGCCTGATTTATTAGGTGTCTTGCACCGAAAATAACCAATCTACAAGTTCACAAGTTGTGTGTGTGTGTGTGTGTGTGTGTGTGTGTGTGTGTGTGTGTGTGTGTGTGTGTGTGTGTGTGTGTGTGTGTGTGTGTGTGTGTGTGTCACTATGCCACACCAAACAGAATGGACTCCATCAGCTGAGGAGAACAACCTCCTGTGGACACACACACACACACACACACACACACACACACACACACACACACACACACACACACACACACACACACACACACACACACACACACACACACACACACACACACACACACACACACACACACACATAGTGCATGTAGCAAACACATTATCATTGCTGTCGGGTGGAAACCTTCTATGATGCCAAAACCGTTAGGTTTCAGCAAATGGAAACAAATAACCTGTGTACCAATGGATACAATGTAGTTGTTAGTTAGTCACAAAGCTCTTGTTAAAAAAAAACACAGACACACTTAAAATGTGACGTGTTGTGAGCTTGCAGATCGGCTCTTTTCGCTACTTTTTGCGTGCCACTCTTGTATGGCAAAGTAGAGCATTCATTTACAAGGAAAACATAAAGAGTTGAAATATGGAGATACAAGTTTAGTGCGCGACAGCCATGATATGTAAAGAGCTACCCCCTCCACCCACACTCGGATACTGCTTCCCATATAAACACCCACACGCACACGCACACACACACACACACACACACACACACACACACACACACACACACACACACACACACATACCTGCAGTGTGTGCAAAAACACACAAATGCTGGCATTCCCACAGGGCTCAATACTTTAGTGTTTAGTGTATTTTCTGTTTTCTGTTATTGTGGGGAAAATAGCCGATCGACAAGCTCACATTTTTATTCACTAAACAGATGAAACTTTATGGTCAGTCATTGTCTATAGTGCAATGGACGGTTCTCAACCTGTGGGTCGGGCCCACTTGTGGGCCGTGAGGATATTGCAAGTGGATCTCCAATAGAATTGGCAAAAACACCGAGATTTTATTGATAATATCGAAAGAAGGCTTTCGAGGTGTTGGAGTGGGCCCTGATCCAGAGATGGTTGTGAACTTGGGATCCACTGCTTTAGTGTAAATATAATGTGAAACTGTCTAAGTTACATCAACAATGTACAGTAACTTGAAAATGTGTGGGGGTGTACAGTTTGTGTGCGTGCGTGCGCACGCGCGTGCATGCGCGTGGGTGTGTGTGTGTATATGTGCGGCAGTAACAGACTAAAGAAATTTGATATGTTTTCACATGTTGAATTAATCGCATGCTGATAACTGCAGATTATTATACAGTTATTTTCAAATAATATAAAATAAAGTAAAAGTACTGGAAATTAGAAATACTCTAGTAAATAAGTTTGTTTTATTAATTAAATGATAAATTATCTGCATTCATAAGTTCTCTAATGACTTCTGCTTTTACGAAATAAACTACATCTAGAGTAATTGCTTTCCTCTGCTCTCTTCTGCTACCTACTGTCCACCTACTGTATTACAAAAATGAAAACTTAAAACACACCCCCAAGGCATAGCCACACCCAGGGGTGCAATGCTCATTGGACGGCCTTGCACGGCGTGCCGGAACCTATTTGGCCAGGAGCACGCGCAGGCACACGCATAGATTTAAAACTACTTTAAATTCACACTTCAACAAAGTTTACAAAGGCTCC
>NC_137623.1:47688787-47698787 GCF_963280865.1 Gymnoscopelus braueri | reverse complement strand
ACTGCGAGAAAAAAAAAGTAGAAGAAATAAACGCCACAGTTTCACTCCCTACATATTGCTGTTTGTAAAAAAAAAAAAAAAAGGAAAGAAAAAAGAAGAACTCTCGCTTTTGACCGTCTTGAACGAGGAGCAAAGCATGCTGGGGGCTGGGGGCTGGGGCGGGCGGCCCAGTTGTGTCGTGTTGGGAAGCGAGGAGATGACAACATAATTACACAGAGTCATCTCATAACACGTGATTAAACAAACAATGCATGTCGTCGCCCTCCGAACGGCCCCCCCCTTTGCTTCTGAAGTCTTTTGTTTGTGCCGTGCACGGCGTGTTTGCCTGCTGATATGAATGGCGAGTGTCGTTGCGCGTGCGCTCGGCGGAGGGAAGGGAGGATGGGACAAGAGTACATAGGAAGGACGAGACAGGGATACGTAGGCCTATACAGTACAGCCAGTGGTGTGTTCTAACGTGTAACGCTATAGAGTACAGAAGTCCTGACATCACTCGTTAATTCCCTGGGTCGCAGAAGTTGTTTCTCTATGGAAAATAACATTGGGTCATCTTAGAATCGTCTCATATAAGAATTGTGGTCCGAGAATAAAGTGGCTCTGTATCGTTTATGATAGTCAGTCACTCATATATATCTGGCGAAAATGTAACTAATTCGGGCAGAAGTTACATTAGCGTCAGTTGATGCTTCATATCCATAAGAGTCAAACCGCCGGGATCATTTGTTTATTTTTGGAACACAGTTCTTATTTGACACGATATTAAACACGGGAATTCAGAATGGGGGAAAAGAAACTCGACCCAGGTAGGATGCGTAAATTACGTCAGACTTCGGTGCTCTGTACGTAGTGTGACCTGCAGAAACATTTCGTATAGCCAAGCGTAGCCATCCAGAAACCGTCCGAGGAAGCGTATCTGATACGCAGGAGGAGGGGCTTGGGGGGCAGCAAGAATGTAGACTTCAGTTCAAATAGCCTTTTTCATGTGATAATGTGGCATCCTAGGTGAAGGCTTATGTGTGAATATTGTCTTGAGGTGATAATGACCGCTGGCCATCGGAGTTTCGAAGTAATTCACACATTAACTACTTAACAATAGAGTGGTTATTTCATTTGGCGACCACGCATTCGCGTACATACAATACGCGTACATGTGTGCGTGTGCGTGCACGTGCCGTGCGTGTGGGAGGGAATAATTGTAGTATGCCCTCTGAAAAAGCCTAGAACACGCCACTGAGTACTACAGCGTAGGGTTGCCAACCGTCCCTTGAAATACAGAATTGTCCCTTATGTGGAAACTAATTTGTGTCCCTTAATTGGAAACTAGTTTGTGTCCCTTACTGAACTGATAAGGGGCACTTGTAGAGCTTGTAGATCTGCTATTTTTGGCTGATGTCCCCCCAGAATTTGGATGCTAGGGCTGAAGTGGTTGATATAATATACAAAAGACTGTACATAATACAATGAGATTTTATGAGACTTTTTTCTGAATGTCCATCATCTTTTTTTAAAAATTAATTGAATTGATTTTCAGATAGTTGGCAACCTTAGTACAGCGGGCGAGGCCAGCGCACGTGATGCAGTCACACAAACAGAAAAAAACCTCTACAGGCTGAACAGACAATGGACAGTGTAGAGCTAATGGAGCTCTGTCTTAATGGAGCTCAAGTTCAAATGAGATGAGAAGAGAAGGGCCTTCATTTGAGAGGAGAAACATAATGACTGGAGGGCCCTCTTCGGAGTACCATCTCCCGCTATTATATCCTGGAGACGGCTCAGTGTTTTTTAAAGACGAATGCAAATTAAAAAGCATTAGGCAACATTAATTTGCGGTGGTTGGCATGTGGGCCACTTTTGGTCTGAGGGCCACTTAAGGCTGCCTCATTTCTTCAAATGACCTTGAAATCAAAGCCAGAGCAAGTTTTTTAATGATTTATAGGGCTCTTAAGGACTCGACATTGGTCCTCATTAAAATTTGCATTTCAAAAAATACTTTTTTCTTTTTTGTCTGTGTGTTATTGCTGCTGCTTGGATGCGTATGGCCGAATTGATACACAAAGAGAATCCTAAGAACTCACAGTCTCTGAACAGATATTTGATGTTAGTCTGTGCAACTCAATTTACGATGACTATTTAGTCATTTGGTAGACGCTCTTAACCAGAGCGACGTACAATAAGCAAGGTAAAAACACATATAGACCAGTGGTTTTCAACCCTTTTCATATCAAGGTCCATTATTTATTTGGCACAATTCCATCCATGCTGTATTGATGTTGGTACCATAGAGGAGAGATAACAGGCAAACGTTGATCAAAATAACAATTCTTTAATCAAGTAATTCAGATGTTTAACAATAATTTAACTCTTGAGAGCGTTACGGGTCCATGTGGTTTCATTTTACACTCTCAAGAGTTAAAGATCTATAAGGGTCCATTACTCATTACTATACCAACTCTCCATCATTTAGCTGGGGACCACCTGGAATCCCCTCAAGGGCCACTGGTGGTCCCCGGACCACTGGTTAAGAACCACTGATAGCCTATCAAATGCAGAGAGAGAGAGACAGTGTAGTGACTCTGTAAACTAAGATCACCAGTAAACCACAAACCTAGTAGCGTTAGTCCAAACAATATACTATCCAAAGAAAAATAATCTGTACATTGAAACTATGGGATAGCAGGTAAAGAAATGAACCTATAGCATCTGTCTAGATAACCTGCTATCTAATTCTCCACATTGCGGTCAAGGAAAAACAAGCCTAAGTAACAAAAACACGAGAACAAATGACCAAGGTAAGTCTGCATGGTCGTGGACGGCTCGTTCCTTCATCAATGATTGTATAAATTATTGAGGCATATAGTTGTTTGGGTGCTCTCTCCCCGCTTGTCTTTGTGCAGACTCAGGGCTTGCGTTGATAAACGACAGACTGTGGACCATTGTGATTTGGTGCGGGCCCTGTGAGCGACCTGGGGAATGCATCGTGTCACTTTATATTTAGCTTCCATTTCCTCACCGCCTGCTCTTCCGCTCCGCACGCTATGATTTTAGTGTGTGCGTGTGCGAGTGTGTGTGTGTGTGTGTGTGTGTGTGTGTGTGTGTGTGTGTGTGTGTGTGTGTGTGTGTGTGTGTGTGTGTGTGTGTGTGCACACGAAACAAAGGGTGCGACATATCCCATCACCCCCTAAAAATCCTTCATTCCCTCCTTCAGTGCTCTCTTATTTCCCCAACGACTCAACCACGCCTTGTAAAAGCCTGGCTGCTCGCCGGTTCTTTAAAATGTAAAAAGCGATATTACAACGCCCTGACGTGGTGGAGGTCTCTGTTCCTATGCTATTGTTCCCGGGGTCTTGCTGCGGTGCGGCGGAAGGCTGTCGTTTGCCCTTTAAGTCAGGAAGTAAACAACAGAACCAGTACCAGAAAGTGCCAATATGGTGCCAAAACATGTTTTCAGCGAGCGAGAGGGAGAGAGAGAGAGACAGAGAGAATTCTGGACGAATTAATGAGAGAATTGCACTGCTATTTGTATTTTACAAGTTTTAATGCTGTAATGTTTCTGTCGGGTAGAAACCTCTATTATGTCCAAAACTGTTACTTTTCAGGATTCAAATAAAAAAAATGCTAAAATAGCAGATCTACAAGCACAAAACTGTGACACGCTTTGAGCCTGTGGATCTGCTATTTTTTATACTTTCGTGTGACATTGTAGTATGATTAAGTGGGGCATTAATTTCCGTAAAAATACGTTTTTTTTTAATGGAGATACGAGCGACGATAAGCAGGACAAAGCTACAATCGATAAATGTTATGTCCGTTGTCTCCCTCTCTGGACAGAGAGAGGTAGTTGCAGCAATGTCCAAACTACAACAAAGATGGCGGCGCATGTATTTTAGTTTCCAATCCGGTGCCCTTCAAATAGCTTTATTGACAATGTCAACCAGTATGGTGTCCTACCCTAATGGAAGAATAGGGAGACCACCTTCCAACCACAGTACTAGTACCTACAGTATAGCCTATTGTATTAAGCACACAGTTAAAATAAGTAGTAGTACAGATTTTGGCCTGATAGGATTGAAGGATTCAAACCTCCCCACATCATTATTACTCATGCATTTAGTTATTTACAGCTCCAACAACAACAACAACAACAAAACCATTGAAGTATATAAGGCAAACTACACAGTGTCCCTTTGTGTCACACATGGCAAAGAAAAAATAAATAAAGCAGGAAATCAGGCTTTTGTCCGCTTGAGATGGCATCAAAAAAACGCCTTGTTTCATGTGTCTTAAGCAATCCCGTCCTGACGCCTTCAACGCGTTCCCCATGTGGGGCTGCGGCGCTCCTTTACAACAGATTGGGAAACAACACAAACGATGTGCCGACGGAACTCCCAGCGGGGCCCCCCCCAAAACACGCTCGTTTGCCGACGCGCCTCTGTTGCGGAGCCCACGTTTTGATTTCTCTCAGGTCTCCATTCCTTCTGGTTTCTCTATGTTGCTTCGCTCGCTCCGCTCACCTTAGCTTCCATCACTTGCTCATTTCAGTCTCCGTCTCGCCTACTTTTTTTCCCCGCCACTTCGTCTCTCTGACACCGCCGGCCTGTCGTTTTTCTCTGTCTCATATATGCCTAATTTATGCTCCGCCGTATAGACGATATACAAGCTCACACGACACGCCACGTCCGTGAGCGATCTGTGAGCTTGTATATCGGTTATTTTCTGCATTATGATATAGTCGTACGATGAAGTATGAATCAGGCTATACGCTCTCCGTTATTCTATGTCCTCCTCTCACACACACCTCCCTTCTTTTCCTTTTCAATTCAGTCGTTGCAGAAAGCTTGTACATCCATATTATACTTTTAATGTAATTGTAATTTAATGCCCTTGTCATTTGAGTGTGTCCAAAATTTGAAAAAAATACTCGATCTACAAGCTCACCACGTATCACATTGTGATGCGGGCTTGTAGATCTGCTACTTTTGCTATTTTTGAAAAATGTCGAAAGTATAGCCTACATGTAAGTGGTTAAGTGTGTGTGGATTTTGTTCATATTGAACCAATGAAAAGTATTAACAAGAGCATGTGACTAAATAATAACTGCTGGATCCATTGTAACACAGGTTATTTTTTTACATTTCCTGAAAAAGTAACGGATTTGGACATTAGAAGGTTTCCACCCAACAGCGACAGTGTGTTATTTTCTCAATGTGCCGTGTATAAATGCCAGGAGTGACTGTTGTATGGACATATTTGTCACAAAGACTGACAAACAGACCACATAACATGAACTTCATATAATACTGTGAGATGTTTGACTGCACTCAAAAGTTCAGTCAAACCCTCTTCAAACCCATCATGTCACTCACCAGGGAGAGGGCTCTGCATTAGAGGCTAGGAAGCAAGTCGACCAGCATCTTCCCAGCATGCGAACCAGATGTCCAAACCCACTCCGTTATTGTTGGGCGGGGTCTTGGGTTTGTCTTGTCATAGTGTTTTAAACTAAAACATAAAACAAATAATAATATTAGGTGTGTCAGTCAGTGGAATCAGTAGTGTCAGCAATGTATGGATGTGTGGTAAATATAGTGTGGGGTATTGAATGGTGCAAACCAAACCAAAGGCTAATAAACTAAAGACAACAAAACACTGCTGCCATCAGGGAGAGAGAGCATGAGTCTTGCCAACAGCCTGACCAGGTGCTCCCAATGCAGCTGATTGGAACCCCAATGCCCATGCAGCCTACAGCATGTGGTTCTCAAACTATTTAATGTCAAGGACCGCCACCTAAATATGTTGTTCCAGGGACCCCCCCAGAAGCAAAGGTTTGAGTTACAAATGTTCTGCAATGCCATTGTTATGATTCTCAAAATGTCTGTTGTGGAGAGGGGTCCATGGACCTTTTTTATAGGCGGACATATTTACATCATGAAATAATAGGGTAAACACAGATGTATTTTTTTTGTGAATAAAATGTTATTTTGTCCAGTCTGTATGGTAGAGTATGTTAATACAATATGACTTACCCTATGCGATTGGGGTGGTTGTATTTGATCTCCCTCCTGCTCTTCTATAGAGACATTCAGATCCTGTATGTGGGTTGGACACGACCTTTGAAATGATCCTGTTTCTGGTTCTCCCCACCCAGAGCAAGCAGGCAGGCTCTATAAGCTCAACTTCAGCACTTGCGCAGGAGACCCGCAGGTTCAAATCCGGGGTAGAACAGGAAAATCACATATCACTGCTGTTGGGTGGAAACCTTGTATGTCCAAAACGTTTTTTTTTATTATAATTATTTAAAAAAACATCTTAATATATCAGAAAAGCAGATCATAGCAAAATAGCAAATCTACAAGCAAGGCATTGTGAGTGTGTTGATCTGCTATTTTCACTACTTTTGTGTTTAGGGCATTAATTTACTACAAAACATAAAAAGTTTCTGATATCCAGCTTTAAGGTTCCATTCCTTTTAGTGTAGCGGGGTCATTTCACAGAGCCAACAACAGCATCACCCTGTCAGGGTGACCCTGACTCTGTTTGACTTGAATGGAACACCATCTCATTTAGTATTAATTGGTAGCACCTGTGTTTACCCTACAAGGCCTATTTCAAAATGGCTGCTGTGAAAAAGGTCTATAATTTGACAGGCTAACACAACCCCCAAAAAATATAAATAAAATAAAGGCAATAAACTATCTACAGTATCTAATGACATAATGCCTATAAGCGCAAACAAAGATTAGCCACCAATAAACGTAATTTACTGTATGTAGTCTGCTAAAACTAGATAAAAAGGAATACATGTTTTGCACACACTTTGATACAATTAAAGGTGGGTCAGCTGGAGGACAGAGCAGTCAAACAGGTGTTTTTATGTGTGTGCACAGCAAGCACGTGCACACACACAAACACACGGCGCGCGCGTGCGCACACACACACACACACACACACACACACACACACACACACACACACACACACACACAACACATACACACACACAGAGGAATTGGGAACAAAACAACAAACACCAGAAATAAAAACGTATAATGCTCCATGGCTGGATGCATGGGCGAGCGAGCGTATAGTACCGTAGCTATAGTCACATTTACACCTGTTAACAGGGGGAAAACAACAGGTTCCATTGTGCATGCCTCTAAATACAGAGCAGCAATAAATAATGTGATTTCATGTTCAGTATTTTGTGCACATGGGACGACGGTTTCGTGATTCCTCAGGTGTAACGGTGGTGCTGTGGTGGATGGATCACAGGTGTGGGGGGATTGTGGCGCCTGGATGGAGCACAGGTGCGGCATGCTATTTCCCGGTGCGCGCCGTTAATCAAGCGACCGACTCTGAAATATGGCTTGTGTTTTACTCGGTTTTAAAATAGAGTTCCCTTGACTGCCTGCCTATACTAAGCTATGGGAATAATAATAATAAGGGCAAGATAAAGTCAAGAGACTGTGAGCATGTTTTATATAAATGTAGGCTGCAAAAATGTGGTTTTGCTTTATAAGTGCTTCATGTGTGTACCGGAACAGCAAAACAGGAGAGAATTATAAACACACGACAAGAGAAACTAATTCTGTATCCCCAATGATAATAATTATACAGTTTTCAGACTTTCATTGCAAACTGTAATGTACTCATGTGCTTGTAGATGGACTATTTTCAGTCTGTTTTGCTAGCTGGGAGAGTTACAATTAGGAAAAGATTCAGTTACGGGTGAGGATTTGTCATTTAGGGGCTAGGTATAGGGTTTTGATTGATGTAGTTTATTTAGTAAGACATGAGAATAGTACATGACAGTACATAACAGTACATGGAAGTACAAATTCACAATACAAGGTCTACTAAACTGGAACTCTCATTAAGCACGCAGCTTGTTTAAGATGAGAACCCGATGCACACAAATCATGATGACATATAAGAGGCAGACAGATATACACACTACTATACAGAATGTCATACAATCAGCTTTCAGGTTACTGGTATGAAGAGAGAAAAAAATATATATACAAAAGAGGAAAATGAAGGAGGGGGGGGTAGGGGGGGTAGGTTAAGACTTAGACAGGGGCCATTTTCGAATTGCAGCCTCCTGAAGGTGTATCTTTAGGGCAGGGTTATGGTGTGGAATCGAGGTTTGGGTTAAAGGTAAAGTTACTAGGGATGTCTAATGTTATCGGCCTCCTGATATTATCGGTCATATTAGCATAAAAATGTAATATTGATTTTTTTTACAAGTTACAGGAGTTATTACTGTATGGTGTGTGTGATATGAAATGAAATGTGAGCTTACCATAATCACAGTAATCCTTAATCATATTCCATCATATTCAAGGGCTTGTGCAGAGAAATGAGACATACTCCAGTTACTTTCAAATTAGAGCACTGCAGAGGGCAGGTGTGTGTGTGTGTCTGTGTCCAGCTGACGCTCGTTGACGCTTGTTAATGTTATAGGCATCAAAGCAATTATGCTTCTGCACTGTCAAATAGTGCAGAAGCTCTACTAATGACTCACTTCATTGAAAATCTAACAACATCACTGTATTATATTAGATTTATTCAATATTATATTAATATTATAGCTATTTTATTTTATTATATGTGATGTTGTCACCTGACAATAATTTGACTTTTGGTGAAAAGGCCTGCATATATCGGTATCGGTTGATATCGGTATCGGAAATTAGGAGTTGGACATATTTTGAATTGTGGACTTTTACTTGTAACAGAGTATTTCTACATTGCAGTATTGATACTTCTACTTAAGTAAAGAATGTGAGTACTTTTTCCACCACTGACTACTAGTAGTCAATCATTAAGCCTATACATCACATCTACACAAACACGTTGTACTAACCTTAGAATGAACCAAGCTTTGGATGCGTTGGTCCTATAAAAACCTACTCTTTAATTATTCACCGTCTTCATCAAACTCATGTCATGGCCCAGCTTGAAAAGCTAAAAGGCCGACATCAGAAAACAGACTGCCTTAATACCTGATTATAAGCTGTTTATCCCTGTTAAATGATGACAACACATAGCAACGCCAATACGCATGTTGGCCTCAGATGTGATGTCGGTCAATATCTATTGACAGACGAATCATTGTTGTTGTCCTCTTTTTTTCTCCGTCTCGTCGTCATCGGCTGGGCCCCCGATGCATGAGGGGGCTAAACCGGTGGAGTGAATGTGATTGGATTTTCAGTCTCCGTCATTAAATTCCCATGCGGGGAATACTAATTCCAGTATTTAGTTCGCTGATGCCGGGGCTTGCTTTCATCTTAAACTGATTCCAGTCTAATTAGATTGGGCATGTGGGGGGTGGTGGACGTATCCGTCTGGACTAATCCCTGCCTCTCTGTCCCAAACATTGTATTATCCAGAGAAAATCCATTGGCCACAGGCTATTCACAGACAGATCTGCCTCTGTGCTGTCTCAACCATGGTGAAGCCATGGCTAGGAGGCTGTGGTGGTGTAAAGTAACGAAGTACTTTACTCAAGTACTGTACTTAAGTACAATTTTGAGGTATTTTTTACTTTACTGGAGTAGGCTATTTCCAATTTTCAATACTTTTACTGTCTACTCCATTACATCTCAAAGGCAAATATCGTACTTTTACTCCACTACAATTATTTGAAAACTTTAGTTACTAGCTACTTTGCTGATATAAATTATTATATTATAAAACATACATTAACCACTTTAGCCCTATTTTATACCTAGGCTATTTGAAAATAGCCAATCTACAAGCTCACAACGCGTCGCATCGCAACGCGTTGTGAGCTTGTAGATCTGCTATTTTCAAACATTTTAGCACTTTTACTTTTGGTACTTTAAGTACATTTTGATGCCAATACTTTTGTACTTTTACTCAAGTAACATTTTGAACACAGGCCTTATACACAGCTCTTATATTTATAATGTGGTATTGCTACTTTTACTGAAGTAAAAAAATTGAGTACTTTTTCCACCACTGGCTAGGAGGCTGCAGCGCT
>NC_137623.1:47666287-47686287 GCF_963280865.1 Gymnoscopelus braueri | reverse complement strand
GGACTTTCTCCGTGACCCTGGCCCCGCTGACGGACACGTCCCGCTGGCAGGGGGGGGGGGACGGCGACGTGATGTATTGTGTCACGCCTTTTTCTCTGATGTGCAATTTTTAATGTGACAGCGCAGGGGTGACCCCCAGATCTTAAAGGTCACCACCGTCTGTGTGACATCAGTGAGCGTTTTTTTTCTTCTTCTCCTTAATAGAATTTTGAGGGGCCTATAAGGGGAAAAAACATCCGTTTCCATAAAAAAAATAAAAGAAGGTGGTTCTTAACCCGCATTCAATCCGGGAACACATCTGTGTCATTTTAAGATTTTAGCCATAACCGTTATTTTATGCTTAGGCTATTCAAAAATAGCAGAGCTACGAGCTTGTAGATCTGCTATTTTTGAAAAATCGTGAAAATGTGTGCAAATCTTTGAATAATGAATATATATCTTTTTCTAAAGGGGGGTCCCTGAAACAAAATATTTTGAGATGGGGGTCCGTGGCCAAATACATATCATTTGGGGCTCCTTCACATGTAAAGTTTGAGAACTACTGATATATTTAAAAGAAAACTGTTTGAACAGCCAAAGAAATCTAAAATGCGTTCCCTGATTGAATGGGTTAAACCTGTGGGCCGGAGTCCCACTGGTGGGCCATGAGGACATCGCAAGTAGGCCCGAAAAAGATTGGCAAAACACTACGATTTTCATGATAATATAGCGCTTATTCATTCACAATCGATTGAAAGGAACATTGAAATAAACATAAACATGCTCATCTGACCATGCTGTATAGCCTATATAGAATGGCTGCCTTTTTTTTTCTTCTTATCAAATAAATGATGGAGCTTTTGCACGAAAATGAAATTCACCCACTGATTTACACCTGCAAACCTGTGATGAGGCACATAAAACTGATTGCCAGGGCTGTAATTGATTCTGGCCCCCCTTACTTTGAAGTGAATTATTTGTTATAGTACATCTCATCTGTGGAAGGGTTTGATTTGTAACAAAAGAGAGAGAGAGAGAGGGGGGGGGGGGGGGTCTAGCTTAACCACTTGTCCAACAGTATAAAGCTACTTCTTTGTACGAAGAATAGCAAAAAAAAATGTCTATCTACAAGCTATTTTCTAGCTTTTTTTTTTCTAGTTTTGAATTTAAAAAATAAACATTTTAATAAAGTTTGACCAAATGTTGGAAATGTGCCCAAAATCAGTAAGCCATGGTTAATGGGTTTAATATATATATTTGGTTTTTAATTCAATTGTTAATTAACAATTTAATATCAGACATTGCCCAAGAGGAAATGCATATATTTAATTCAGTCAGTCTAGACTGTAGAATATGAAACAAATCTAACCCTGCATGGAAGCAATGTGTTGACCCATAGAAGAAGATCTTGCCTTTA
This sequence comes from Gymnoscopelus braueri, assembly GCF_963280865.1. Lineage (NCBI taxonomy): Eukaryota > Metazoa > Chordata > Actinopteri > Myctophiformes > Myctophidae > Gymnoscopelus > Gymnoscopelus braueri. The sequence continues at coordinate 47,684,891 of NC_137623.1, read as the reverse complement.
GATTTCATGTAATTTGTGGATTGACAGCGTTTGGAGAGCTGCTCGACAGATGTGGTGGAAAAAGGTGTAATCAAAAAGATGACGGCCCCATCAGTACTTTGATACGAGCAGTATATGCACCTTATACGCAGTGGTGGACAGTAATAGGAAGCCACTTTTGGGACCCACACAAATATACAGTAATATGAATTAACCACTTCAAGATGAAATACAGTGGAAAATATCCAATCTTACTTTTGAAAATTTCTGAAAATGTACTTGGTAATTTGTACTTTTGAATCCTTGAGTATTTACTTGAGCACTTGAGTCCACCACTGCCTTATACGGCACCGATTCAGAGGAAATGTGCTTTTTGCGCTGGGTCAACCATTTTGATGTTCTGCAGATGTTTTCCCCCGTAATGGGAGGAGCATGACAGCACCTGATGGGATCCAGATTATCAGACACTTCCAGCATAATCCGCTATGTCTGCTCAGAACCAGATTACCACAAATAGCCTATAATAACAAGACAAAAGTCCAAACGTGCCCACAAAATGAATCCCTCAGCAAATATGCACTGCAAGGGTGCTGAGTGTGTGTGTGTATATATATATATATATATATATATATATATATATATATATATATATATATATATATATATATATATATATATATATGTATGTGCGTGTGTGTGTGTGTGTGTGTGTGTGTGTGTGTGTGTGTGTGTGTGTGTGTATATATATATATATACTCATACATATATGTATATACATACATTCAAATATATACACATGTACATATATGTATACACACACACACACACACACACACACACACACACACACACACACACACACACACACAGAGTATGCTGTTTATCTATACTGTGTATATATACGCAGTATATATACAGTATATATTGTAATGCCGTATAATATGAAACAACAACAAGTAAAGACTATTTGATGAATCCGTCGTGGTTTGCAGATACAGTTTTTAATGTATCACAACAATGAGCAACAAACATACTTGATGAACTATTTCCAGAAGTTGTTCAAATACCATCTACAATAAACGTCATTTCAACTATGACAACAGGTCTGTGACAAAATAAAAAAAAGGTTTCAAAACCATGTTATTACCGTGGTACGGTACAGTTGAGACCTCAAACGTTACAGTAACAAAAACTAATGCGACTACTCTCTATATATAAAACATCAATAACATTTTTGGTTTAGTTTATTTAAAGTTTTAGCCATAGGGGCTTCTTCTTATTAAAACCTCAGGGTGCATTTCCTATGTAACCCAGATGTTGAAGAGTACATATTGTGTAGGATATGATTGCGCCGTGAAAATCCCTTTTGACATCCAGAAAAACAATTTCCAATTTTCAGCCTTTTGAAGGCTGTCCTCATAAACATGACACAATCCATCCATTTTTTTTAAAAAGTTCTTTTTTTTTTCTCTTTTTGGCTGCTGTGCAGTTGCAATAACTATGTACAGTTACTATATTGTTTGGACCATCCTTTTTGTTGGTTTGTTAGCTTTTACCAGTCCTTGGTTGTGGGGGGGAAGCGTCTCCTGTCTGCTGCTAGCATCTTAGCACATGATGCTAGCTGACAGTTCAGTCTTTCGATGCTAGGGCCACAGAGCGGGGAAAAAAGGCAAAGAGCCAGTGTGGAGAAAAGCCTTTGGAATCAGGACAGTCGCTCGTGTTTGTACAATGGCAGAATTGCACCTTGGGAGGCCAGGATGTCTCTTAAGAAACACAATCGAAAAGTGTCTTCAGGATTTAAAGTAAAATGTTGAAATATTAAAAATCCAAATAAGGACATTTAAAAAGCTCACACGGAGAATTAAAAACGGACATTTTTGCGTTAAAACTTTTGAACACAACAAAAGAAAACACCTGTACAATAATAAGCATAAGAGGAAATGTTACTTGATTTCATCGTTTGAAACAATAACTAAGCATGAATTGATTTAACCTGTCAAACAGTTGCATTACATGCTACTTGCTCATCTCAGAATAGGAAATACCAAAAGCAATACATTTTTGCATTTCTTCATATTAATAAATTTGTACCATGCACAGCCAACTACGAATATGTACAACAGCTTAGCTTTCTTTGTTCACAAGCCTTTTTCTTTCATACAAATATGCCTTCTGTTACTTTGGAATGAATCACACTTGGTTTCAATTACCAAACTAGAAAGTGATTCGTTAAAAATTGAACACCCTTTGACAGCTTTCACATTCTTAGTTCCACAGCAAAAATAACAAAAAACAAACAAAACAAAGAAAAGTAAGAGGAAAAATAGCAAAGCAAAGCGATTCATGGATCAGTATTTTTGTCTGGTAGAAAGTTGAGAGAGAGAATTTATGGCAAGCAAAATAACATTACACAGTAGCAGCAAAATGTTGTAAGGTAATACTTTGTGACGTTGTTGAAGTTACTAAATGTGGAAAAAATTAAAAACGTCGACTTTTAATGTTAGATCAACAGAAGTGCCCAGAGAATGAATGGGGAGACGTGGACCTATGCACTAATTGGCAGTGTATATAGGTGTAACACTGTTATTAGTCCTACAAGCACATGAAAATGTTTCAATATACAAAACAAAATGCTGTTGTCCCCCTTTTTAAAGCAGCATATTTGCTAACTTAGCACAAATATTCATACCTTTTTTCATTTTTTTTTCAAATCATTTTGACCAACTTGTACCTTAACAGTTTCAAGTATACAGTACTACTTTCATGGATGCACCAATTGTTTAAATAGGTCAATAGATTGTTAGGCATCAATCCTGTAACAAATATGGACCAATATGCTGCTGAAATAGACACAAATAATAATTAAAACAAAACACATACGTACAAACAGAAAAAAAAACTATTAAATTAACAAATGGCCTACCCAAATAATAATAAAAAGACAAATAAAAACAAAATAAGTGCACTATAGTCCAGACACAAGCACGTACCGTTAACAGTACAGCAATTCACAAATGAAAAAATTGTATATTCACATAATCCTCGAGAGTCTATCAAAACTAGAGTTATTACCTCTTCAGAAAAGGGTGTGAGCAGAGGTAAAAGTGAGAAGGTAAGAGTTGGCACAGATTAGTATATTCTACAAGAAAAAACGGGGGGGGTTTGGGAAATAGATACAGCTTGTTGTAATACAAACTGGCAAAACACAAGGGGCATCATCATACACATTTACTTCACCATTCTAAATTCCCTCAGTGGCAAAACCATACTGTCTTGTGTAGGGCAAAAAAAACTAAAAGGATATGCACATCGTCCATTTGTAACAGTAATATTGTCTCTTGGTATTCTATACACATCAAGGAAATGCGTCCCGATAAAGCTTGACATGTTTTGGTTATAAGCCAAGTGTACCCAGGCTTGTTGCTGCTTTTAAACAAATGAGAAATGTTATGTTCTGACCTGAGAATTTAAAGCTACTGAATTACACCTATCTAAACTAAGAGAGATTCTCTTTGAGGGTTCTGGATCGTCATCCCATACAGTACATGCTAGCATTTGGAAAACAATCCAGCTGAGGTGCAATTTGCTATCGTGAGAGTTTTTGGCTTGAAACAAGCTCCCCCCAAAGGGAGCCTGTGGGATTTTTTTTCCTACTCCTTTGTTTTTTGTATACAATATAAGCTCAGTCAAGCATCTGCAACAGTTCTGTCCATAACAAAAATCAATCAATATCTTGCCAGCATATCAATATGGGAAAAACAATCCTGAGTCAATCATTTGGTACTGTAATTTTTTGGGTTAAGAGAAACTTTGGAACTGCAGTTTTAAAAAGTCTTTTTTTTTTTTTTTTTTCATTTAAGCAAGGGATCCTGTTTTTTTTCACTCCTACACACTGAACATATCCATTCTGATACTACTGAAGCTGGCGTCTAGGCCAGAGGCCGGCTTAGCCTTGACTTCCAACGCGTTATCTAAGTCATCCAGCTTCTGGCTTATTAGCTCATTGTCAGACTCGTCTGAACAACTCTCGGTGGGTAGTGAGGTTGGAACCCCTGAGGTGCTGCAGGACGTTGAGGTAACCGTTGAGGGCGAGGACAGGGGAGGGGGAGGGGAGGCAGACGGGGAGGAGGCTGAAGCAGCTTTCCGGGCCGTGGTGGCCTGGAACAGGACATTTGGCCAGGACTTCATGGACAAGCGAGAGAGATGAGGAAAGGTGTTATTAGAAGAAGCTGCAGACTGCGAGGTAGATGTGGTGTTAGGAGTAGGGGAGCAGACAGAGTGAGGTAATAATCTAGTATGCTCTTTGGCATTTCTCATTGCTTGTTTGATTGTTTTCTCTTTGTGCAAGCTCGACTGGAGGTGTTGGCCGAGTGCTTCGTTCCCGTTAACGACCACGCTGCAGGCGACGCACGTGTACTTGCTCACCGCCTTCCGAAGCACTGTCTCTTGCGGATCAGTGAAAGGATGTCCGAAGTAACAGAAGGACTTCTGGTGACGCACCACTGAGTCTTCGTCGGCAAAAATCATCTGGCACTTCCTGCATATAAACTCATGCTTGACGGACGGTACGATAAAAGCGTCTGGAAAGTCTGTGGTACTTTTGGTATCCGTTTTCGGTTCTTCTTTTGTGCTTTCTGTCGAAGAGCCTTTGTTGTTGTCATCCTTAGCTTCCATAGCTTCTTTTGGTTTGAAGGAGTTGGCGGCGGCGGCGGCGGCGCTCTGGACACTATGGGACATCTTCGCGAGGGCTTGTTTCTTCTGCTGCTGCCTCTGCTGTTGCTCGAGCTGCTTCTGCTGCTGCTGCTGCTGCTTCTGCAGTGAATCCTGGAGGGACTGCTGGTACTGCTGATACTGCTGCAGGAGGGCCGTGGGGGAGAGGCTGGCGGCCATGGCGGCCTGCGGGACGGCCGCCGGGCCGTAAGGAAACAGGCTCTCCATCCCGCACATCGGCGGGAAGTAGCTCCCCGCCTGGACCCCTCTGGGCAGCTGCGGCGAGAAGCAGTTGGGGAACCCGGGAAGGAAGTAGGGCAGGAACTGGCCCCCCAGGAACTGGCTGGGGTCGGTGGCGGCAAGGGCGTTTTGAAGGGCCTGCAGCTGGGAGGCGTCCAGCATCGCCTCGCTTCCCGACTTCCCCTGAGCGGCACTGTGTTTCTCCCTCTTCTTGGCCATGCTGGGGGTCTCGGGGCGAGACGCGCTCTCGCCCTCCCGCTCCTTGACCTTCATGTGATGATGCGGCTTGTCCCCTGGCTTCTTGCTGCTGCTGCTGCTGTCTCTCTCTGAATCTTTACCTTGCTGCTCTGTGTGATTAACTGCTGCCGAGGGTGTGGTGGTGGAGGGGACAGGAGGAGGAGGAGGAGGAGGAAGAGGAGGTGGAGGAGGTGGTGGAGGAGTCTGCAGAAGAGCCTTGGTTGGGGTAGTGCTGAGAGACATGGCAGGAGAGGGGGTGGCTGGTGTAGGGAACCCGAGCATGCCAGCACCAGGAGACGCTAAAGCTGAAATACAGTGGTATATCAATATGGAAATATTTAATATTCAAAATATGATGTACCACCAAATCACTCGAGATGGAGATGTTTCATTTATGATTGACAGACTCTTTACCTTTTTCTCATCTCTTATTCTTTTTTTTGTTATGGATCAAAACTGTCACATGCGCTTTATGCTAATATCATTAAACCAATATGGGAATATAGATATGCCAAACCTATAATAAAGGGAAACACAATGAAAAAAACAGAAAGAAAAAAAATGACATAGATGCAATTATAGAAGGGTCTGAATGATCAATTAACAATCCAATTTAGATGTTGAATTGAGTTTATGTATGCACTCGAACTGTCAGCACATGATTATTTTCCATATGTTCCAATAGTAGAAAAGAGGACTTTCTGCACAAATACCATTGTGATATGGAATGAACAGTAGTAGATAAGAGCAGAATCAAAAATAGTCTTTCTGTTTTGTGCATGTTAAAAGTTCAGTTCATAAAGCTAGTATACTTTTGGACTGCTTTTCACCTTTTGTCATACTAACTCACCGGGTGTGTTGGGTGGGAAAACAGGAAGTGACGATGGCCCGTTGACCCCAGGAAGCATGACTGGTGGTAAGCCAGAGATCCCAGGGTAGCCTGAGGGCAAGCTGAGGCCATGAAGTGCAATGTTGACGTCCATTGTAGTCTGGGCAGAAAGCCCGAGTCCTTCGCCAGCCTTCTTCATGCGGTCCAGCTCCTGCTGGGCCATTAGCTGACGGACAGTGGTCGGTGCTAGGTAGTCCTTTTCTCTGTCCACCTGGTTTCCCAGGATTTCTTGCACTTTGGCGATGTGCTGTCTGGAGAAGATGTGGTCACGGACGGACATCCGTGCGGTGTACTTCACACCACACAAAGTACACTCAGGCCTGGGTCCGTCCGGCGAGCCTTGACTTATCATGAATGGCTTTCCGATGTTTATCTTGAACTTCTTTTCTTTGGCGCGGGCGTTCTGGAACCACACTTGGACCACGCGCTTGGGAAGTCCAATCTCATTGCCCAGCATCTCACATTCTTGCATTGTTGGGGTGCGGTAGTCACTGAAGCAAGCCTTGAGGACTTTCAGTTGCACGTTACTCATCTGAGTCCTGAAACGTTTGTGGCCCGGCCTATCCCCACCACTGCTGGATTTCCCAGACTTGCTGAAGGGGTTTCCCGCTCCAAAGGGACTAGGTGAGCTTGGATCGGCCAGGCTTGAAGTTTCACTCATATCATAGCTTTCGTCATACTCATCATCTCTGTAGCTGAAATAAGTGTCATAGTCTTTTCCAGAGAAGCTGAGGGCAGGGCTCACCATGCTGAACTGGAATCTGTCATCCCCCCCATCAGAACCCGGGGCTGGGTTGCACTTGCCATCACCCAGTTTGTCCCCCCCATTGGCTGTGAGGCTCTCGACCTCATTGTTGTTGCCCTCGTCTCCAGTCGTAGCATCGCTTATGGCTGTGTTGATCGATGATGTCTCATCAAAGTCCAACTTGAGGTCATAAGCACAGGCCTCAGCAGAATTCATGTTCGCCCCTTCAGTTTCATCACAGTTTTCTGCTTTCACGGATGAAGGGCTGAAGAAGTTTTTTAGCTGCATCTCAGATGGTTTCATAGGTGTTGAGGATGCAGTTGGCAGCTCATATTCCATTGGCTCAGTCTTAGTAGGCAGCTGTGGGAACTCAAAGAAATTATATTTATTTGGGCTTTCACCTCTGTCATTGTCTTGATTCATTATTGGGCTTGATGGCAAACTGAAGCCAGCCTGTTTTGCCTCATGCCAGTGTCTAGACCGTATGTGGCTATCAAGAGCAGATTTAGCCTTGAATAGTGCTCTGCAAAAGGGACATTTCTTGTGGGACTGAGAGGGCCCAATAGCTCGGAACTGGCCCTTTCTCTCTCTTGCACGAGTGTTCTGGAACCAAACCTGCACAACTCTCTTTTTCAGGCCAACCTCTCGTGCAATGTGGTCCAGCATCTTTCGTGTGGGGTTCGAGTCCAGTAGGTATTTGTCATAGAGAACCTCCAGTTGTTCTGGTGTGATGGTGGTTCTCAAGCGTTTGTCTCTGTGTTGCTCTTCAATACTGATTCCGCCATCTTTATCAGCAGAGCATTCCTCTTTGTCGTCAAGTTTCCTCTTCATTGCCCCAGTGCTTGGGGCTGAGGCCAGACCTGAGCTGCTCTGACCAGGCATTTGGGAGAGCGCTCCAGACAGCAGCTGGCTAGCCATGAGGGGATTGTTGGGGTCAAATATCATGTAGGGCATATCAAGGGGCCGTTCCAGGAACTGTGAATGAAGGAACTGGTTTTGGGCAGCCAGGAAATGCATGTGCTGGTGCTCCTGCCACAGTTCCACAGTAGGGAAGGCAATCTTACATTGGTCACACTGGTACTGAAGCATCTGGTGAGGGAGGTTGTTTGTGAGCGAGGAAAGGGCCAGCGAGAGGGGGCTTGAGGGCACTGCAGCTGACTGTGGCTGTGAATGTGGTCTTGACATTTGCGACTGGGGAGGTTTCTGTGGTGGGGGCTGAGGAGTGGAGGCCTTTGACGGTCTAGGGTCTGGCAATGACTTCATCACTGGCGATGGGGCAGTTTCAGTCTGTTTAGGTTTAATTTCAGGGGGAATCTCAGGCTTGGGGGAGGCCTTACCCACGCTTGGCCGAGGAGAAGGCATCAGAGGAGAGCTTGAGCCAGAACTACTGGCAGTTACGTGGGTTTGCTTGGGAGGTTCTGGGGTTGCCTGGCTGGAGTTAGTGGGGAGGTAGCTTTGCTCACCAGAGTCTATAAATTCCTCACAGGGCATCTCCTCCATTCCTTCCTCATCCTCGTCCTTGTAACATAGCTTCTTCTGGTGAGTGATAAGGTCAAAGATGCGCGGGAACACGATGTTGCACTTTTTACACTGGTACTGCATGTTGCTGGTTCTGATGTAACGTTCGTTAGTCAGCTCCTTCTTCTCGTTATCTTTTGAATCTGCCTGGTTCTCATAGCTCTTCCTTGCTTTCTGCCGGGCATTCTGGAACCACACCACAATGACTCTGGTCGGGAGGTTGAGCACGGTAGAGAGCTGCTCAATCTCATCATCTTTTGGGTAAGCATTGGTGTCGAAGAAGTCTTGAAGTACCCTTAGCTGGTAATCAGTGAATCTGGTCCTAGAGGACCTCTTGTTCATAGTAGCGTCAGTTCTGTAGTATTCAAGTGTGCTATACTGTGACTCCAGTCGTATATCTTCCAGGGTAGTAATGGGAGGGATGCTAAAATTGTAAGGGGAGTCTTTGCTTCGCTGCCGCTCTTTGAAAAGGGTGTTACGGAACCAGTGCTTGATGACTTTCTGGGGCAGGCCAGACTTCTCGGACATATCCTGAATCTGGTCTTCGTTAGGGGAGTTATTGATATCGAAATGGGCCCGAAGGATCTTCAGTTGGTCGTCAGTGATGCGAGTACGTGGGCGCTTGAACTGGGACTGGCGAAGGAAGTTTGGGTCGAGGCCGAGTTGCTGCTGGCAGAGCTGCGTGAGGTCCGAAGAGAGGGAGTCCATAGAGGGCAACTGGAAGGCCAGCTGATGCTGCAGTCCTTGTTGCTGCATTTGCTGCATCATCAAAGGAGAAAACATGTTGAGATCCAGGGGCATCTGGAGCGACACTTGTGGGGGTGCAGGGGAGGCAGGCGGAGGTGGTGGAGGTGGAGGTGGGGGTGGAGGTGGCTGGGGCTGGGGTGGTGTCTGGTGAGGAGTCTGGTTTGAAACAGGAACAGGTGGTGGGGCCTGTGGGGTTTGCGGTTTGGTCATGGATGTAGAAGGAGGTGGAGTAGCTGTCAACGGGGCTGGGGCTGGAGCGGGAGGCGGAGGTGGTGGAGGAGGTGGAGGAGGCGGCGGTGGGGTCTCAGGCGATGCAGGGTTTATAGGGTACAGCTTGTCATAGGCCTCCCTGTACTGCTGGGCAAACTTCTCGAGTTCCACGTATGGGAAGAACTGGCTGTGCACGTGCTCCTGGTGACTTTTGAGAATGAGCATATTGGAGAAGAACTTTCCGCACATTCCACATTCAAGCTTATCTGTTTTTATTTCAACTTGCTCAACTCCATCTTTGTTCTTCCTCTGGTTTTTCTGTCTGTTTTCATTGTACTGAATGACCAGCTCAAATCCAAAGTTCTCTAAGAGAGCCTTGGCGGCGTTGCCTCGAGCTCCTGAAACAATGCGTGGAGGAGGAATGAGTGGCTCTGGGAACTTTGACTTCTTGTCTTTGTTGTCTTTTCCGCCATCACTTACTCCGTCGACTCCATTCTCCATCTTGGCTCTGTTCTCCTGTTTCTCCAAGTGGTCCTCAGCCTCCCGGGACATTTGTATCTCAGAGACAAATACAGAGCTAGGCTCAATTTTGGGTTTGTGGCTCTGCGATAGCTGGTTTTTCTGTTGCTGATGCTGCAACTGGGACGCTTGCTGTTGCTGTTGTTGCTGCTGCTGTTGCTGCTGCTGCTGTTGTTGTTGTTGTTGCTGCTGCTGTTGTTGTTGTTGCTGCTGCTGCTGCTGAGCCTGTTGCTGTGCCTGAACTTGCTGCATCTGATGCTGCTGTTGCATCTGTTGTTTAAGGTCTTCCAGGAAAGACCCGGAGAGGCCGGGCATTCCAAAAGCTGCTGCAGAGTGCAAAGCCATTTCTGGGCTGAGGTTGAACTCTGCCCCCGGTATGTAGAAGGGGAAGAGGAACTGGGGCTGCTGGAATTGCAGTAGTGACTCCGGGGTCATGCCGAAATGGGGGAAGAAAGCCGGGTTGAGGAACTGCGGCTGGAAGAACGCAGCCTGCTGCTGAAGCTCATGTTGAAGCTGCATCTGCAACTGGGCTTGGGCCTGCGCTGACAGGTGGCTCGTCTGGGCTGTGGCATGGTCAGTAGTGACGTTTTGCTTTGTGTTGCTGCTGCTGTTAGCGTCTTTGGCTTCCACAGTGTTTTCTTTGTTAGTAGAGGGCGTTCCACTTCTAGCAGTGTCTAAGTTGTTGCTGTTCCCTTGTGCAGATGGGGCTGGGCTCTTTGCTGGCACTGGACCACTGATCCCGCAGCTACTACTACTACTACTGCTGCTGCTTGTTTCAGTTTTGGCTGTTCTGGCTTTGGTCTGGTGGAGCACGGACCTCATGTGAATCTCCAGTGTAGAGCTTTGGCTATAGGCGACATTGCAAGTGTTGCATTTGAACGGTTTGTTGTCAACACTGTTGCCTGTGTCTTGGGGAACTGGGCTCGAGGCCTCTTGGAGCACCTTCTTCAGCTTGTGTAGATGGGAGACGGAGTTATAGTGGACCAGGAGGATGTTCTTCTGGGTGAAGGACTCCTTGCACACCGTGCACTTGTAAGGACGAGAAGGGTCCAGAAACTTCTCCATGGTGAAGTTGGGCCCCTTCCTGAAGGGTAGGGTCCGTTTTGGCTCTGCCCCCATGTCGTCCAGCAGTGAACTGCTGTCGCTTCCCGTGGGACTTGGTTTCTCCTCTTGGTCGATTTCGTCATCTTTGTCTAAGTCGTGTTCAAAGGCCTGAGCTTCCTCCAAGGCCCTGGCTTCACTCTCTGTGATGTCTCCGTTCAGCGGCAGACTCCCTATGAGCTGCTGCACTTCGGCCTCCGACAGCTCCGGGTGTCCATTCTCCAGGTGCTTCCTGAGGGCCAGGAATGTCCTGAAGCTACGCTGGCAGAGGCTGCACATGGTGGCCGCTCTGATGGCGTGGTACTGGGAATGTATCTGAAGCTTTTGCATGGTCTTGAAGGCCAGGCTACAGTGGTTGCAGCGGTATTTGTAGACGTGCCGATCGGAGACGGAGAGCTGCTGCTGCTGCTGGAGTCTCTGGAGCTCGCTCACAGGGTCCTGCAGGGCGTCGGGGGATTTGCGCTCGTGTCCGAGACCACCCGCCCTCTTCCAGTCGGGGGGTTCCAATGCCTCCCTGGGGGGTTTGAGTTCTTCACCCTGAAGGTCCAAGTCATTCTGGTCTCGAGTGTTCAGTTCGTCCTTAGAGCTGTTTCCTAAAACAACAAGAGAACATAGAAGTCAATACTTCACTCTTATTCCAATGGAATTGGAATAAGTAGGACTGGGCTGGGTTGCAGATAACGTGTTGTCCTCACCTTGGGTCTTTGCAGACCCCTCAGACAGAGCAGCAGACGAGTCCATCAGAGACAGGGCTTTGTCCGGTCCGGGCGATGGATGCGTCACGTTATTTGGTGGCATTGTGTCAGGTCCAACAACCTATCAAAGGCAAAAGAAAGTCAGAATTATCATCAAATGTGCTTAAAATGAATTACGTTGGACAGGTACGTCTCTCACAGCCAAAACACGTTTGAGGAACTGTTGTACTTTTCCACTTTCTATATTCGCCAGCTCATTTTTGAAGAGCGGAATTGGCTCCTCTCAGAGGACGACAACTGTCAAGTTTATGACGGTTCCCCGAGGGAGCGGAGTGGGATCACTGCATGGGAAATGCTTTATGGGACTGTTCAATGTCTGGCCCTCGCCCTGAGCTAGACAGAGGGACCAGAGGGACGACTGGACACCACTGACAAAATGACTTCCATTTTTCATTTCAACATACACACTTCTCAAAAGACAAACGAAAAAAAAAAGAACTTTGATAAAGTCTAAGAAAAAAAAAGTAGTGATTGAGGAGGATTAAAGGCACATTATACATTTCGTAATGTATGATTGTAGGTCGCAATATTCTAAGATGACACACACACACATGCACGAGCGCACGCATGCACGCACGCACGCACGCACGCACGCACGCACGCACACACGCACACACGCACACACGCACACACGCACACACACACACACACACACACACACACACACACACACACACACACACACACACACTTCTTCTTTACACATTGTAAACTAAGATGATTCTGAGGTTTCCACTCACGGTGAGTATGAGCTTCTCCACACAGTCGGGTGCCACGCTGTGGAGGTGGGTGAGATGCAACTGCAGGTGGATCTTGTTGCTCAGGACGTCCTGGCACAGCGGGCAGCGGATCACCGGCTGCATGGAATGCTGCGACATCACGTGCAGCTGCATGCGGTTGGCGTCTTTACTGCTGTAGTTGCAGTAAGGGCACTGCTGCACCTGGGAAGAGAGGATATTGTATAACGTATCTCCATATTTCAACTTTTTAATGTTTTTTTCCATAAATTAATGGCCTACTTTATCGTACAAGAGTGTTGCACAAAAGTTGCAAAAATAGCCGATCTACAAGGCCCCAACGCGGCGCATTGCGACGTGGTGTGTGCTTGTAGATCGTGGGCAAGATCATTTTTTTCTTATTCTGAAAGTGAAAGTGGTTAAGTGTGTATGTGGGTTTTATAAATATTTGAACCAATGGAAAGTATTAACAAGTGACTGAATAATTATTACATTGGATCCACTGGAACACAGGTTCTTTTTTTCCATTTCCTGAAAAGTAGCGTTTTTGGACTGGACCAGGTTTCTGCCTGACATCGACGATATATTGATGGTGACATTAACGGCGAGGAATAAACACGACTAGATCGTAAGGCAGGCAGGGCGGATACAAGCAACGCGTCTCTCTCGACCGTTATAGGGTTGAGGAAAATTACAACAAATCTGTGGAATTGAATGGAATTTTCCCAGAAGGCCTTTATTTTTACTTTACTGGAGACCCCACATTTAACTACCCAATCACCTCATCCTCCTCCGCCCCCCATCCCCGCGTACCACCCCTCCATCCAGACACAAAATGTAGATCAACCCCTGTGTCCATGTAATTCACTTAAGTCCCTCAACTCATGCAATTTTATAAGTAGGAAAACATGATTGGCTAGAATTTCTAATCAGTAGATTAAGAGATGACAAAGGTGTGCACCCTCCCAGGCACCGCCTTGCCCTCATTACAGGGAGTACTCTGAAACATGGCCGTCTGCCTTCCTCACCACCTGTCTTAATAGAATCCATTTCTGAAATGACTAAGTCCTTCCCCTGAAAACGCAGGGCCCCAGAACCCAGACGAGCTAATACTTCATAATCTAATTTAAAAACACATATAATTTAAAGAGATGCAAAAAGGGGAGACAGGCGGGGAGATGGGGGTAGGGGGGGGGTCCTAAGGCTAGAGCAGGTATTTCCACTTAAGAACACAAAGGCTAGCCAGCCGGCCGACCCGCTCTGCACGCCTGATGCTAAAGACTTCTGTCAGGGAAAGGCAAGGATTGGGGAGCAGTTTAACCCCTTCGCTGGATCCACTGGCGCCAGCAAATGCTAGATGCTTAGCTTAGCATTTCTTAGCATTTCTTGGTTCTTGGTTGTTGATAAGCCTCTTTGCCATTAGCTCATCTTTTTTACAGACTGCATGGAAAGGGCTCAGACTTCATTAGTGGACTTCATTAGTGCTTATGGAGGAGAAACTGCCTCATTAGCCATTAGCTTGGTGTGCCCGCGGACATTACAACTTTGGGCGGTTAGCTTAAGGCCACTAATTCTAAAGACTTTCACTGTTTTCGCTTTCTGACCAGACAGGTAACAGTACAGACGATCATTTCTAATGGATTGGACACTTGCTGTGAGTCTTTCATAGACTTTCCTTTTCTTTTTTATTTATTTATGACACATTCAATCCAAGCTTTTTTTAAATCTTTTAACTAATTCCACTTACATATGGTCAGAATACTGTATATATTTTTAATTTAAGGGAAGTGCGTGCTCCGCCATGGGGAATTACAATTGGTGTATTTAAATATCACACATCTATACAGTACGTGCCTTGCTCGAGTTTCAGAAGTGATCTTGTGTGAAACAGCTGTAACTAAAGCCCCTGAGGATCCTGTGTGTGCCCTCATGAAGTTATTAGCCATACCATTCTCTACCGTCAGTACCTGACACTGTAACCTAATTCACCTCTTGTGTTTGCTTGGTTGCCTTTACCTGCTCATTAGCAGAGGTCTTCACCTCAGCCGACTTGGGCCTTTTGGGAGGGCTGTCAATCTGTTGGTCTGGCAGAAGAGAGCGTTTGGTCATAGTGTTGGATCCAGGGCCATCTTTAGACAGCGCATTCACTCCTAGCAGGGGGGAGAGAGAGAGAGAGAGAGAGAGAGAGAGAGAGAGAGAGAGAGAGAGAGAGAGAGAGAGAGAGAGAGAGAGAGAGAGAGAGAATTAAAGTTGTATTCCGTAACAGTCTTTTTTGGCAACACCTCTGGTAGCTGTCTGTCTATGGTTGGTTGAAACTGCGATACATAGAATTCAGTTTGAAACGAAACCACAGACTTGCCATCAAAAAAAAGTGAAAAAAGAAGGCTATAACCGGGGTCCAAGCACCAAGGATATTTTGGAATGCAACAATAACGTTGTCAGAAACGGTTAGTGTTAAATTAAAAATAATACATTTCCGGTGCCTGCAGCACTTTGGCACGAGTACTGTGTTGAGAGAAGTTGTAAAAACAAAAAAAAACACATTCATGTGAAATGGATATTGTGAAAAATAGGATAGCAGTGAAAGAGTAAATGAAAACTAAATTCCACAAAAAGTTACGCAGTATGACTTTAGCATTAGCTAAACATGCTTCAATGCTGGGATTTGTTAATAGCACTGAGCATTATTCTGCTCGTATTCGTACTCTTTAATTTTTACAAATTGTTACAGTGTTAGTGCCTGAGGTAAACAACCTCATTAGGTCCATGCAGTGTGTTTGAATAGAGAGAGAGAACAAGAGCAGAGAGACAATGTTATAGACAGTATCCCATAGTTCATTCATACTGGATGAGCTACAAGAGTGTTAAAAAAAAGAGAGATTTTATTTAAATGGACATGATTATGAATGTGCATTAACCTCGCTGACATCGCGTCCCTGTGCATGACAAAACAAGTGAAGTGGCTACAAAAACAAACAATACGAAAGACCCCACACACACACACACAACTTAATGGTAAACACGTCCGGCCGAATTAGCATTCAGTGAGACTTGGAGGGGGGGGGGGGGGGCAGGGGGGTGATTTGAGAAATGATTTGACACCTAGACAATCACAGACACGGGCCAGAAGCATGGACTGGTATTCTTCACATTCATGTAAAACGGAGCTCTTTTTCTTTCTTTCTTGCCCCGAGGACATGTGAAAATAGAGGGAAAATTCAAGGCAGTCTCATTATCACAGCACGACATGCATTAAATGTTATGGTAATATTATACACTTCATTAGTTCATATACATTTCCCCAGCCGCCTAAACAACCCTCTCTGTCTGCGCTGGATGCTGAATTTCCGCCGCTTGGTCACGGCTGGTGGTACGGTAGCAGCAAGAAGCAAGAATTTGTGTGTTTGTGTGTGAGCGTGTGTGTCCGTGTGCATGTGTGTGTGTGTGTGTGTGTGTGTTTGTGTGTGTGTGTGTGTGTGCGTGTGACGTTAACAGCGGGGCTCAGTGCGTACAGAGATCAGCCTCTGGTTGTATTTAGTAAATGCTGCAGCCACTGATAAATCTTTCATTAGCCTCATCCTCAGATACGAGCCGAGCAGCACTGCTATGCTCTGCACTGCAATTTAGCCACTCTGCACTACACAAACACATAGCAACAGCAGCTCTCTCTCTCTCTGTCTGTCTGTCTGTCTGTCTGTCTGTCTGTCTGTCTGTCTGTCTGTCTGTCTGTCTGTCTGTCTGTCTGTCTGTCTGTCTGTCTGTCTGTCTGTCTGTCTGTCTGTCTGTCTCTCTCTCTCTCTCTTTCTAGCCCCTAACCCCCTCCCCACACACACACACACACACACACACACACACACACACTTTGCCCCCCTCTCGTCTGGTCACTCAAGGCAATATGCGAGCCTCACTCTTGCGAGTCAACGCTTCACGCTAGATGCACAAATGGAAAAAAAAGGAGGAAATCAAAGCAGTGATACATGAGGGGAGGGGGGGGGGGCGGTATTTCATATTATTCTGTGGTCCGTGTTTGTACTCGGCGCATATCAATTCCTCTGGCCCGTTCATGCATTTTAATTCTGTTGCATTAAGTAGGCGTTCCACTTATTTTATTTGTAATCCCCCATATCTGCAGCCTGAAATATTGGCCTGTCAAGGAAAGTGACAGAGGGAGGGAGGCAAGGAAGAAAGGAAGGACGAAAGAAAGAATGGAGGGGGGGGGGAGCACACTCACTCACATACACACACATACGCACACATACGCACACACTCACACACAAGGGCACAATGTGAATTTCCAAGAACATCCGAGAATTGCGCTGCAGCTCAGCTCAGAATAGCGAGGTAATCTCGTCTCCTCTACTGCATGTGATGGCCCCTGCAGAGCTGGTGTCTGTGTGTATGTGCGTGTGTGTGCGTGTGTGTATGTGTATGTGCGTGTGTGTGCGCGCGCGTGTGTGTGTGTGTGTGTGTGTGTGTGTGTGTGTGTGTGTGTGTGTGTGTGTGTGTGTGTGTGTGTGTGTGTGTGTGTGTGTGTGTGTGTGCGTGTGCGCGTACGTGTGCACGCGTGTCACTTGTGTGTGTCATGTTTTGCATGACAGGTCCCTGAAACCATATTGGTCAGCCGGGTCGGGCATGAGCGCTCTCCCGTCACATCACCTGACCTTCTCCACGCACAGAGCCCGCCTCCCGCATTTGCTATGAACCATTTCTAATTTCAACTTTCAATGTTTGCCTCCATCTTCCAGTCAATTTGCAACTAAATTACATCCCTGCGAAAAAGGAGACGAGGCGATTGTCGGACAAGAGGCTTGCAAACACATTTAACAATGAGGCAGGGAGAGAACTCCGCACATCAGCATTGATTACTGTCATATCCAATGTAAATGTATGTTTGTGCAGCGTGTGTGTGTGTGTGTGTGTGTGTGTGTGTGTGTGTGTGTGTGTGTGTGTGGGGTGCTGAACACACAGAGTCCTTCTGGTCTTCGACCTACTGCTTTCATCAACACTTATGACACTCAAGCAGAGGGAAAACAGTCGGGTAACCTTGAATGTTGAGAGAGCCGTTCTCTATATCGCCACTTAGGAGCTTTAAGTGGCGACTCCCCAGTGTGACTCATAAAGTCATTTCAAGGAATAGAATTGCAGTCCGAAAAAAAAGAAAAAAGTAAACGCCAAACGACCGAGGATATCATCTGATCAACATAAACAAACACCACGGCAAATAGGGCCTTACCTATCCTATCTGTAAGATCATACGAATAAAATATTCAGGAGATGCATATTTCTTCTCCCTGTGGTGTTCGTATTCTCATTCAGCATCACTTTTAGGGGGTGCAACAGTTAATCAAACTAATTGATTTAACTGATAAAAATGTATCAATAATCAATTGGAGGGGGGGAATGAGAATTGCTATTTTTGCTATTTCTATGAGACACTGTTGTACAATGAACTATAGCATAGGACATAAGTAGGTTAATCAAAATAATCATAATAACCGATTAGAACTTTTTGTGTCGATTTGCTGATACAAAATGAATCGCTTATTCGATTAATCGGAAAAGGTAATCGATAGAGCAATCGCTAAGAAAACAAACCGATAGCTACAGCCCTGATCAGTTACAGAATACTGTTTCTGTAGGTGAACCTTGCATGTCCAAAAGCGTTCTTTTTTTGTCATCATTTAAAAAAACATTTAAAAATAGTGAAAATAGCCGAGCTTGTATATCTGCTATTTTCACTACTTTTGTGCTACACTCTTGTACGATGAGGTAAGGCATTCATTTATGAAAATAATATAAGAAATATAAGAGATACAAGGTTTCTGCCTGACAGCAACGATACGTAGGAGAGAATGAACAACAGAGAGACGGAGAACAAGAGACTCTCCTGACATTTCTCCTTTGTCTACCAGTCTGTAATGACCCCCCCCCCTGCCCTCCCTCCATCCCCCCTTCTGTCCTCTCCTCCTCTCCTACCACCTTCCCTCCATCCCTCAGTGGTGGTGATGTGGGCTAGCTCCAGCCCAGTGAAGCCAGCTGACACCATACCCCCCCCCCCCCAAACACACACACACACACACACACACACACACACACAAGCAATGACAAATGTGTGCATGCGGCAGGACCTTGCTTGATTAGATAAATCAAAAGGTGATTTATGACAGTCAACCCCTTTGCATTGCAGAGGGACACGAGCGGCACACTCGCCACCCAT
>NC_137623.1:47664909-47666087 GCF_963280865.1 Gymnoscopelus braueri | reverse complement strand
ACAATTAGAGGATGGATTGAGCAGGGGAGAAAAAAAAACAAGGATGGGAGAGCGAGGGAAGGAGGAAAGGAATAAAAACTAATTTCAAGGGTTGCAGAGATGCGGTGCAATATTAGAAAAACATATACACAACCCCTCCTCCCACACACACGCACACCCACACACACATACACTCCTTGTCTAATCCCGCGCTTATGAAAAATTAATATGTCATCGGAGAGGGCACAAGAACGAGAAAGATTAATGCAAGGCGCTTATAAATTACAAGCACGCAAACTGATTTGATTAAAAAATAATCCGGGGCCTGGACACTGGCTGGTAATATCCACAGCCCCTCCAACTCATCCCTCGCTCTTTCTCTCCTTCATTTCATTTCATTTGATTTTATTTTTCATCGTCTGCTCTACTGCTCTTTACTCTCTTTCTCTCTCTCTCTCTCTTTCTTTCTGTCAGATGGAAACGATTAAAGCAGGTCACACGGAGGCTAGTCAGCAGCGCGCACGCACACACACACACACACACACACACACACACACACACACACACACACACACACACACACACACACACACACACACACACACACACGCGCACACACACACACACACACACACGCACACACACACACACACACACACGCTAGAACGTTATCAGAGAGAGAGAGAGAGAGAGAGAGAGAGAGAGAGAGAGAGAGAGAGAGAGAGAGAGAGAGAGAGAGAGAGAGAGACTACCTGAATGGAGGGAAGTGTGAGTTTGGTGTGTGCGTGGCATGGCGCGCACGCTCGTATCATTAAACTTGTGAGGGCCAAATATCCCCATAAGTATAATAGAATTTGAGGAATACACATTGTCCTGGTCCTCAACCACATGGATTTGTGGAGTTAGACTTACAATTGGGGAAAGATTCATGTGGGTTAGAGTTTTGGATTCAGGGGTTAGGATGAAAGTTATGCCTGATTTACTTGGATGCATACCTCCATCCCTATTTTCTCTGTAAATATACTATTCTACTGAGCTTTATCCCAATATGTTTTGCGTTGTATTTGTATTGTATTGTATGCATTACTGATGAATTGAGTAATGTGCACGTACGGTCAGCTCTCTTGTTTTCCACCATGTCTCGGTCGGTCAGGTTCGGTCCAGTCCTGGATGAAGAGCGAGGATGACACTCACCATCT
>NC_137623.1:47657409-47659909 GCF_963280865.1 Gymnoscopelus braueri | reverse complement strand
TGTGTGTGTGTGTGTGTGTGTGTGAGAGAGAGAGAGAGAGAGAGATGAGAGAGAGAGAGAGAGAGAGAGAGAGAGAGAGAGAGAGAGAGAGAGAGAGAGAGAGAGAGAGAGAGAGAGAGAGAGAGAAGAGAGAGAGGGGTTCTGTGGCAGTGACTCTTACCATCAACTTAATCGCTACCAGAAGAAAAGCAGAGCGAAAACTTTCACAGTCACCTTTCTCTGCACACGTACGTGTGCAAGTGTGTGTGTGTGTGTGTGTGTGTGTGTGTGTGTGTGTGTGTGTGTGTGTATGTATGCACTCACACACAATGAGCAAATGCACGCACACCACGCAAGCATGTATGCATGCGCACACACACACACACACACACACCACACACACACACACACACACACACACACACACACACACACACACACACACACACACACACACACACACACACACACACACACACACACACACACACACACACACAGGTTGTGGTGTGGGTGTGTGATTTTGGGCAGTCCGGTGGGGACTCTCTTTGATGTGGTTGGGTCGGAACATTAAAGGCGGCCGGTGCGCTGGGAGCTAACCACAAGGCGCTGGGTCCGATTACCCCGGCGACCAACAACCCCAGCCCTATATTTAACCATTAAGAGAGGAAGCACAATTAGGGGGAATCTCCACCAGGCAGACGCTCAAATCAATCTGTTTCTTTAGAAAGAACTATTAATTGGCGTAACTGGTGTAGAAACCTTGTTTCTCTGTTCGCCAGATGAGAAGAGTTGTTTTCTGATGTTGTACTTGACCACAATGTTAAAAATGTAATTTAGATGTTATGCATGTTATTTTGACAGATGCTAGGTTCATTGTTCACCTGGTATCCTATAGTTACAATAAACAGATTATCGTTTTGATAGTTTGTTTTAGACTGATGCTTAGGTTCTTGGTTTACCTGTGATCCTAAGTTTACTGACTGAGTCACTATACACTGTCTCTCTGTATTTGATGTATGTGTTCACCTTGCTTATTGTAAGTCACTCTGCATTGAGAGCGTCTTGCTAAATGCCTAAATTATAGAATGAAAATACATTGAAATTATATGTATATTTTATGTAATTGTGTACTCCAAATTTCTAATGGATAACTGGCCTGAAAAATCATCGGCTTAAATACAGTGATTTTCCCCATCCACCAGGTCGGAGGAAATAGAAAAACACATGAGATGAATAAAAGAAGATTAATTCGCTATTTTCTTAGTCAGTCCGATTGCTAAACTGATTTGTCCTGATGACACATCGTTGCCGTCAGGTGGGAACCATCCAAAACCATAATTCTTATTTTTTTAATATTAAAAAAATAGTGAAACTTCTTTCACTACTTTTGTGCAAACACTTTTCACTACTTTTGTGCAACACTCTTGTATGAAGGGTAGGGTGTTAATTTATTTACAAAATAAAAACCTAAAAAGCTGATATACGGAGATATGAGGCCCGACAGCCCAACAGCTACGATATCTAGATCTACGTTAGATATGTCTCGGTACAGTACACACAGCATAATAATCCTAAAGTGTTCATTTAACTGTATAAAGTATAAAGACACTTGCAGATTTTTTACTGTGGTGTGGGCGAGCAAACGGAGGAGAACGAGCGAAAGATGGATGGGGGGGGACGGAGAGACAGGAAGACATATGGAAAGAGATGTTAGGAGAAAAAAAGAGAGAGACGGGAGGGCCAGACATATGGGAGATGGAAGCCATGTAGGATGTATTGGAAGTGTCAGTCCGGCGTGTGTGTGTGTGTGTGTGTGTGTGTGTGTGTGTGTGTGTGTGTGTGTGTGTGTGTGTGTGTGTGTGTGTGTGTGTGTGTGTGTGTGTGTGTGTGTGTGTGTGTGTGTGTGAGCGTGAGTGTGTCCTCTAGCTGTTTAATGACCTGCTCTGAGACCACTCTCCCCCCCGCCTCCCCCTCCCCCTCCCATCTCCCCCCCCCCCCCCCCCCCCCCCCTGAGGGCCCATAACCGCCATGCCGGGGTCATTATGTGCCTGCTGGAGGAGTCAGTTGCTCAGCTGAACCTCCGCGCAAGCCATGCCTCGCCGAGAAACTGGACACGGAGGACAAGGCGGCTCCAAAATGGCTGAATTCATTCATTAGCCCGGATGGGCCTTTTACCCCAGCCACTAATTTTGCTTCCTTAGGGCAGTGGATTGGTGCTCATTAATGGCATAAAAGAGAGAGAGAGAGAGACGACGGGGGAGGAATAAATGCATTTTCTTACATTATTGTTTATCTTAAATCTTTCAGAGCTATGAAAAGCGGAGAATAAACCAGGATGGTATAATTGCAGAATTTGTGTCATATAGGAAAATCCCAGAGGAATAATATGCTGCTAGACGTTATTTTTTTAACTTACAATAAGGCAACTCTACTACTTCTATACATCACATTTATTGTACACTTAGTAGATTTACTAAAAGTATAATGGCAATACTAGGCTAGTATTAACCACGTGAAC
>NC_137623.1:47637409-47642409 GCF_963280865.1 Gymnoscopelus braueri | reverse complement strand
AACCTGTGTTCCGATGGATCCAATGTAGTTATTATTCACAAAAAGTTGAAATAAGGAGAAAAGAGGTTTCTGCCCGACAGCAACTATTATCTGAGGAACACACACACACACACACACACACACACACACACACACACACACAACACACACACACACACACACACACACACACACACACACACACACACACACACACACAGGTTCTAGCAGCAGCCACAGCCACAGCGCGACAGGCCGCTGACAGCCGGTACAGCTGCAAAGCTTCCTCCAGTTAGCGACGATTAGCCTGGGCTATAGGTAATCAATACATGCTATCAATTCCATACCTTCTACTGATGGATGAGGTGAGGGGGGGGGGGGGAGAGAGAGAGAGAGAGAGAGAAACAGAGAGAGGCAGAGAGACGAATGAAAACAAATGGGGAAAAGAAGGATGGAGGGAAGGAAATGCGGGCGCTGAATCAAAGGGATGATTCTACCACTGAACTACAGAGCTTATGCAGAAACTCTCCATTTTCTATCATCATAAATAGACATAGTGAGGAACATTTTCCTGGTCCTCACAAGATACAATGGTTGTTTTATGGTAAAAGAAAAATTGGGCTTACAATTAGGAAAAGATTCAGGTTGGGGTCAGGGTTATAGCCGTTAGGTTTTTAGAGGTTAGCTTTAGCCGCTCAGGGTTATCGTTATGCGTGATTTACACTTAGTTGTGTACCGGAAAAGCTGGTGATACGAGCTTGTCGATCGGCTATTTTCGGCGACGTCCTAAAATTTGGATGTCCTCATAAGTATAGTAATACAAACGTGTGTGTGTGTGCGTGTGCGTGTGCGTGTGCGTGTGCGTGTGCGTGTGCCTGTGTGTGTGCGTGTGCGCATGGTGATGTAGGCTGCTTCGACTATGCCTTAAAAGTCCATCTGCGTATTGTATGACCACAGTCTCAGATTAGCGGCTGTTTGAGGCCAGCCAGCGTATTGCTAGGATACGGCTGGCCTTCTCCTCGCAACCCTCCTCCCATCAGCGGATTGTTTGTCTTAATGCTGTGTGACATGGCCCATTGTTTTCTCCATCTGTGGCTAAGAGTCAGCCGACAGAGAGAGAGAGAGAGAGAGAGAGAGAGAGAGAGAGAGAGAGAGAGAGAGAGAGAGAGAGAGAGAGAGAGAGAGAGAGAGAGAGAGAGAGAGAGAGGGTGTAGGCTATACGGCGAGGGGCTTGGAGAAAACAAGAAGAGAATGGAGGTGAGTGAAGGGGAAGAGAAAGAAGAAAAAAACTGAAGGAGCGAGGGACAGAAACGCTAAGGATAAGGGAGAAAGGGATGGAAGGCTAGTGTTGCTACGAGAAGGGGATGAGAGTCGTGGAGAGAAAAAAAGGAAAATGGAGAGGAAAGGTCAGCGGGTAATATATGAACGAAAACCGTTGCCCGACCCTGTGGATTTTAGCGCTCTGTCCCCCCGGTGCGCTTCACATTCAAGACTTCCTTTTCCAGAATCTTCTAAATTCACCCCCACCCCACCACCACCACCACCACCCCAAAAAAGCAAACCCTTCCAGTTCCATATGGAGGGGTGAGCCTTAAGCTCTTTGTGATGTCATTGACTCGTACGGCCCTCCTTTCACAGAGTGCCAGGCCTCGCTGACGCCAGCCCCCCTACCCCCCCCCCCCTTCTCTTCAAAGGGTTAAGTCATATTTAGTATGCGTCCTCAGAGCCCCCATGGCTTTGTATTGTAAATAAGTCTAATGTGGCATTGGTCAGGTATGCTAATTCAGATAATCAGAGCAATTTCTGCAAATTATAACTGTCAGCGTGGTGGGGCACGGAAAAACATGAGGGAACGATTTAGCGAGCGGGTAATACCCCCTCCACCAAAGAGCTGCTTCAAGTCAAAGAACAACAATCGGTCCAAAGCCCATACCGCCCCGGCACACCATTTCAAAAATAGTTTATGGTGAACGAAGCCTTTTTGCTTTTTTTTTTTTCTGAAGCTCAAGTCAGACTGCTGCCTCCTTTCTTTTTTTTTCTATGTGCACACACAGACCACAAAGTAATTATAATTTGCTTGGATGGAATTATTCAAAAAATGACCACATCTTTTGCTCTCCACAGCCGTCCAGAATATGTTTTTTGGGGGAAATTTGGGGCTAAATTGCTACTTGCCGAAAATATAATAATACACACTATATGAATGTGTCTTATTTTGATTTGACAAATGATTTAAAATGGAGGGTATTGTCTCCATCTAATTGCACGGCAATAAAAACTATATAGTCCATCAAAATCCTCCTGGGTAAGATCATGTCAATCTCATCAGCTAGGAACATATAATAACATTCCAACTTTTATTGCACAGGGAATGAATGCATAACGCTCCAATAACATCTGTGTCCCGCACCTTTTATGTAAAAGTAACTTTATGCTTTTGCAGTAAACGGGAGGGAAAAGGTCACAGCCTGATTGGCTAATGGCAAGTAATAAGCTGTGTCTAATCAAATCAATGTGTAGGCTTAACTATGATTGGCCGGCTAGACTTGCTCAACCAAACGCCATTGGCGAACTGGGTGAAGCCAATCGCCAGCTGTTAGCTATCGAATGACAACATCCATCCATTTGAACGGATTACAACGGCACAAAACGCTCGTGAAAGGCTAACTAAAGATGGCAGCCATTCACGAAAGAGTCAAACGGTCAACATACTAGGTTGCTAGGTTCATTGTTCACCTGGTATCCAATAGTTTCAATGTATAGGTCATTATTTTGATAGTATACTGTTTAGACTGATGCTAGGTTCTTGGTTTACCTGCAATCCTAGTTTACTGAGGCACCACTGTCTCTCTGCATTTGATGTAGGTGTTTACCTTAAGTTTTTCTGGACAAGAGCGACTTCTAAATGCCTAAATGGTATACCTGCAGAGTAAATTCTGTTGATTTAAATTGGAGAGTGTACAAATGGACCCAAACGAACAGGGTACGATTGAGGGTCCATTTGTACACTTTCCGATTTAAATGAACAAATAAATTGACCCAAACGGACGCTTGTGGGGTACGTTTGAGTCCATTTGTACCCTCTCCGAATACCCTCTAAATTAACACTGTGTAGTGACTCCTATCTGACTTCAACAAGAGAAAAGAAAATGGCCGCCGCTGCAATAGCACATAGCGTTGGTGGCTAACGCAGCATTGCAACAGGGAAGGGTTGGGTGTGTAACACAGAAAGCCTCTCTCACTCCACCGGCCGTCCGTGGAGCGTTTATGTAATGGCCACAAATTACTGAGACAAACCCTGGAAATAGAACTCTGTCTGGGGAGGAGAGACCATCCTGAAAAAAAAAGGAACTGCCAGAATGGCTAAACCACCACCCCACCGCCCAGAGAGAGAGAGAGAGAGAGAGAGAGAAAGAGAGAAAGACGGAAGAAGGAAAGAAAGACGGGGAGCGAGGGATGGAAGAAGAAAAACCCTAATGCCTCAAAAGATGCCTCAGTGTCATCACGTTGCAAATGCGAGGCAGAGGCCCTACCACAGCGAAAATGAAATGATCATTTTGGTTGTGCTTGTGCTTATAGACTGCATGGGTAGACACACACACACACACACACACACACACACACACACACACACACACACACACACACACACACACACACACACACACACACACACACACACACACACACACACACACACACACACACACACACACACACAGTTTGGGTTGGTTGGCTAAACTTGGAAACAAGAAATGATAGTACTGTACTGTTTCAAAGCAAGATGGCACACTTGAACTCTTATACCCATCTGCCAACTGGTTTCTCTCCCGTCTTTGATTGAATTGATTGAATACTTTATTTAAAAGTTTGCAGAAAAAAGCACATGAAAGTACAGTTTAAATACAAGGTCAACTAAATAGGATTAAAAAGCCCATGAAAGCCAATGGCTTGTTTCAAATGGGGTCCTTTTGTACTCAATTCATAGTCTCTTATTTGCTCTTTCTATCAATCACGAACGCACGCTACACATTGATATTACTATACTTGTGAGGACAAATGTAAATACAGTTTTCTTTTGCCATTTTTAACCCTAAATCCTATATTGTTCACCGTTGTCTATGTTATAGCTGTGGTGTGGACTCTGCATTCCACTTGACTTAGAATTATTTCTTATAAACTATGCAGTTATAGTGCTTGTGTTAATGGCCCTTTATACTTAGTGTTGAATCGGAGAGGGTAAAAATGGACACAAACGTACCCCACAAGCGTCCGTTTGGGTCAATTTATTTGTTCATTTAAATCGGAAAGTGTACAAATGGACCCTCAATCGTACCCTGTCAGGGTTCGTTTGGGTCCATTTGTACACGCCAGTGTCGTGCACCACAAATAGCCCTTCTATAAGCTCACAACGCGTCACAGCGAGGCTATTTAAGTATAAGTCCGACGTAACTCAAACCCTAACCCCTAAACTTCTAAAAGCCTAACCCTAACCTGAAGCTTTTCCTAATTGAAAGCCTAACTCCCCCAAAATCTATTTTAACCATAAAACAACCATTTCTCTTGTGAAGACTAAGGAAAACTATCCTCACTATGTTTATTTCTTCCATTCTATGACATTCAGCCCCCACTTGTGTAGTAATACAAGTACAAACACACGCACACACGCACGCACGCGCGCACACGCTCTCTCACACACACACACACACACACACACACACACACACACACACACACACACACACACACACAACGGAGTAAGTAAGTGTCCATTAGGCTCAGTTTTTAGCCTACAGCTGCTATGGAAATGGTTAGCACTACCACACTAATTTGACCAGGACCAGAAATCTCCCGGAGCCTTATCACTCAGAGAAAAAACAAAGGGGGCCGACACACACACACACACACACACACACACACACACACACACACACACACACACACACACACACACACACACACACACACACACACACACACACACACACACACACACACACACACACACACACACACACACA
>NC_137623.1:47629909-47632409 GCF_963280865.1 Gymnoscopelus braueri | reverse complement strand
CACACACACACACACACACACACACACACACACACACACACACACACCCACACACACACACACACACACACACACACACTCTCTCACTCTCTCTTTCTCTCTCTCACACACACACACACATGCACGCCGCACACAGATTCAGATGGATGTATGGACTAATGCTACGCCGGAATGCTATTCAAAACGTGTTAGAGCGCACCCCCCACCCCACACACCCCCACCACGGCTCTCCTCCAGGTCAAGCAAAGCAAAAACAAGTTAAGCGCTCATTTTCTCTGCCGGCAGCATTAACATAAAGATGACTAAATAATGGACCCTGACTCTCCACTCCCGTCTTATGGTTTAAATTACAGGCTCGACCCCCCCCACCCCCCCACCCCCTCACCCGCCTCCCCCCCTCTCCCCATACACCCTGCAAACCTCACCCACCAGCCCCCACTCAGAGAAAAAACGATTAATCTTTTCTTTTCTTTTTTTGTGTGTCTTTTTTTTTTTTTGTCTTTCTGAATGTTTTACAGTTCTGTTTCACTTATTAGCTGCTGGCAGGACGGAGACTCTTAAATGAAAGCCAAATTGCTTTGGTCATGAGAAAGGAAATGAAAGCTCACTCCGGGGAGAAAACTGTGTGTAGCGTGTAGCGTGTACTAGTGTGTGTGTGTGTGTGTGTGTGTGTGTGTGTGTGTGTAGTGTGTATGTGTGTATGTGCGTGGAGGCCTTTTCACTAGCGAGATCCTCCCAAGGTAGGGTTTCATAAGCCGGCTGCATGCCTGCCTGGGATGTCCCTCCTGTGCACAGGACAGTGTGTGTGAGTGTGTGTGTGTGTGTGTGTGTGTGTGTGTGTGTGTGTGTGTGTGTGTGTGTGTGTGTGTGTGTGTGTGTGTGTGTGTGTGTGTGTGTGTGTGTGTGTGTGTGTGTGTGTGTGTGTGTGTGCGTGGGTGTGTGTGCATGGGTGTGTGTGTGTGTGTTGCAGATATAAGCGCAGCAGCCTAATAGGAACAGTAATGCTCATTTTGGGGAGATTAGGGGGAATGGACGGGACTGTGTCGGTAGACGTGATCTGGATCACGAAGAGGAGAGAGAGAGAGAGAGAGAGAGAGAGAGAGAGAGAGAGAGAGAGAGAGAGAGAGAGAGAGAGAGAGAGAGAGAGAGAGAGAGAGAGAGAGAGAGAGAGAGAGAGGGTTGACAGTATAGAGTTAGGTGTAAGAAAAAGACAGAAAGGTGATGGGAAGAGTATAGTGGGGGGGGTGGGTCCGACTTCAAACAAAAACGGCCGGCCAGCACTGCATCCATACCTTTAACAAACATTTACCAAACTTGACAGGAGCTCACAATCATCATAACTCCAACCTCAACATGAAAACTTAAAACTTAAAATATGACAGACATTATGAAAGGACCACGATGGCCCAAATACCCAGACTAACCCAAAATAAGAGAAAGCAAACAAAAACAAATCAAGTCAGGTCACAACCAATAAAGGCTGCTTTATACTTAAGTTGCGGGCCGGCGTTGTGCACCAAAAATAGCCAATCTACAGTACGAGCTCGACAACATGCTGTCAACGAGCTTGCAGATTGCATGCATGGCACGCAACTAAGTATAAATTAGGCATAACCCTTGCTATAAACTAGCAAAACGCACAGCAGGGTGTGTTGAGTGTGTCTGTGCATGGGTCGTACACTAACCTTGAGCGGAGGGACAGTCCTTGACGTGGAAGAGCTCGTGGAGACTGAGCCCGTCCTCGTCGCCTCCCCCCAGGCCCTGCTGGTGAAGCTGCAGTTTCCGCAGGCCCTCGTTCTGCTGGTGGCGGGCGGAGCGAGCGTGCTGCACCAGGTTCAGCCGCGCCTTGGTGGAGTAGTCGCACAGCGCGCAGTAGTACACGCACGCCTCCGGACTGTACGTGCCCTCCTGCTTCTGTAGGTACTGTAAGGGAAGAGAGGCGTTTTTTTAGAGGAGTTGTTTTTTTAAAGCAGGTTACGCAGAGTTCGATTAGTTTAGGGGGAGGGATGAGCGGGGATCCATTCCTCTGCTTTTGATATCCAATTTATAATTTAAGCATGTAAAAGACGCTCTTATTCAGAGTGACTTGGAATCAAACAAGGTAAACGCAAACATCGAATGCCAAGGACCCCAATGGAAACATGACCGCAAGGACTTTTTTGGACGGACCTTTTAGACAAAGTATTATAAATGTAATTGTTTTTTTTTGCCTAATAAAATATTCAATCAATCAATGTGGAGAGACAGTGTAGTGTCTCAGTAAACTATAGGATCACATCAGGTCAGTCTAAACCAGTGGTTCTCAAACTTCTTCATGTCAAGGACCCCCCAAATTCCTATGTATTTGGCCGCGGACCCCCCTCTGAAAAGGTTTTGTGCCGGGGACCCCCAGAAGCAAAGATTTGGGTTAAAAATGTTTGCTTAAAAAAATATAGCCTATATATATTCAAAGATTTGCACACATTTTCAAGATTTTTCTAAAATAGCAGATCTACAAGCT
>NC_137623.1:47606699-47629709 GCF_963280865.1 Gymnoscopelus braueri | reverse complement strand
AGATCTGGGACCGTTCCCAGGGAGGGACAATTACCTTCAATCGATTGATCATTGATCGGGAAGGGTGTTGAGGAGTATTTCAGTTCAACTTTGTCCATATCAATATCCTGATAGCTTCATGAGGCCGACGCCAAGAATAGCAGCTCAGCTCACTGTCTAAAAGCGCTCCGCCACATCAATCTCTTTCACCTCAAATAATATTTCATCTTATTTCTCCTTATAAGAAGATATATTATAGTAACAGATTTGCTATGAGAGGTTTTGCACCAAATTTGTCACACAATTAGATGTCAGGTGTTTTTTAAATTTTCAAAAGAACCCATGCTAATAAATTCACCCAGGTTGGCGTGGTTCGGGGGGGGGGGGAGAAGGGGGCGGGGGGGCTTATTCAGATGAGACAGAGTCAAAAAATAAAATAAAAAAGGAGACAAACTCCCGCTGGCTGTCTTTGTTCCCTAGTGCTGCATCCCTGTGACGTTTCCCTGAAACCCCCCCCATAACCCCCCACAACCCCCCACACCTCCCTTGCTATCGTTCTCATACCTGTCAGCTCCGATCTGCTTCACAGTCTCCTGCACACAGACAAACGGACTCGGCCCGCGTGGCCTCCTCCTCCGACTCGGACCGGCCCAAATGACCCACACAGGATGGGGGGAGGGTGGGGGGGGGAGTGGGGGTGTCTTTAAGGAGGATCACATGTGGCTATTAATATCAGGAGGAAACCATCCCTGTCCACACACACACACACACACACACACACACACACACACACACACACACACACACACACACACACTGCTCATATAAAAGACTAGTGCAGTATATTGTTGTTATACTGTTGGGTAGAAACCTTGTATCTCCATACTTCAACTGCTGTTCTTCTGTATGTTGTTCTTTTTTCTTTTGTAAATGAATGGCCTACTTCTTCATACAAGAGTGTCACACAAAAGTAGTGAAAATAGCTGTATATACAAGCTTGCAAAGCGTCGTGATGTGTTAACAAAATAAATAAATAAAGGAACGGTTTTGGGTGGAGAGGGTGGCTCTAGGGCAATTAAACAACCCCCCCCCCCCCCTCAGCCCCCCACACAAACGCACGCACGCACGCACGCACGCACGCACGCACGCACGCACGCACGCACGCACGCACGCACGCACACACACACACACACACACACACACACACACACACACACACACACACACACACACACACTAATGCTGTGCTGACCATCTGGTTATGGCGCTCTAACGAGAATAGGGGAAATTCGTATTAATATCTATGAGGATTATTAGGGAGAAGAGGAGGGAGGGGGGGGATGTCGTCCATTCAATCTCTCTCTTTCTCTCTCTCTCTCTCTTTCTCTCTCTCTCTCTCTCTCACAACACACACACACACACACAAACACACCCACACACACATGCACACGCACGCAAACCTGCTTTTATGCTTTAATTACTCACCCCTCCCCCACCCTGGACCTCTGAAAGATGTCCATTGTAATCGTCACGCAGGTGAAAGAGGACACCATTTGAATAATCTAATAACTAGAGTCTACTATAGCCTCACAGGGACAGACAGAGAGACACAGAGAGAGAGAGAGAGAGAGAGAGAGAGAGAGAGAGAGAGAGAGAGAGAGAGAGAGAGAGAGAGAGAGAGAGAGAAACTAATTGTCTCGTTGTTTGTTATTCACTTGTTTTCATTATTACTATTGCTTGTTATTCAATTACTATTGTTAGGATGCATGTTATTCACTTGTTGTCTCTGGATACGTAATGTTGTGACTTGTTTTGTTATATGTATGCTTTGGCAACATAAAACATACTTTATCATGCCAATAAAGCATAATTTGTAATTGAATTGAGAGAGAGGGAGAGAGAGAGAGAGAGAGTAAGAAAAGTCAGAGACAAATAGACAGAGAGAGAGAGCGAGAGAGAGAGACAGATACAGAGAGAGCGAGAGAGTTTTTCTAAGTTGCACTGTGATACAGCTCTGTTTACACATTTCTTAATCCCCTTTTAATTGCACATACTTTCCTGAGTTTTGATTGTTTTATTACACACTTGCTTTGGCAATGTAAACGTATTGTGTCTTTCTTTCTTTCTTTCCTTCCAATAAAGCGAGACGGTGAGAATGCAGTGAACCCACTGACACGCCGATTTGTCCAGCTCCGTGTGAGCAGACCAGGAAATCTCTCCATCTACACGTTTATATGTACCTTCTCTCTGAGAGCTAGTACATAACAGCATCTGTGAACGCTCTGCCTGTTTACTCTCTGTGCTACTCTTCTCCTTTCTCTCGCTCGTTGAATTAGTCTCCGACTGTGAGACAAGGACAGAGCGATCTGTGAGTCCTGCCAGCCACACAGGATATATTTTTATATATGTGAACGTATGTGTGCGTGTGCGTGTGCCCGCGCGCGTGTGTCATAAATGGCGCCATGCATTTGAAATGGAGCCCGTCTCTCTCTTTTCTATATTCTAAGGGCCAGCACAATGGCTTTTTATGCAAATCCGAGGGAGTCAATCTCCTGTCCATTTCCCCATCACACAGGTCCAAATGACAGTCCAATAATTAGGGCTGCATATATATAGGGCCATTTGATTTTCAAATGAGAGCGGGCAGGGCTGACCCAAGCTAATAGGCGAGGCACGGCGGTAGACTTAATATCACACGCACACGCACACACACACACACACACA
The DNA here is from genome assembly GCF_963280865.1 of Gymnoscopelus braueri. Taxonomy (NCBI): domain Eukaryota; kingdom Metazoa; phylum Chordata; class Actinopteri; order Myctophiformes; family Myctophidae; genus Gymnoscopelus; species Gymnoscopelus braueri. The sequence continues at coordinate 47,627,006 of NC_137623.1, read as the reverse complement.
CACACACACACACACACACACACACACACACACACACCTGCTGCCACCTCCATCCGTGAGAGATGATGGGTGACGATCTTAAGTCGGGGATGGGGAAGGGAGGAAGAGAGGAGAGACAGAGAGACAGCCAGAGAGAGACAGAAAGAGACAGAGAGAGAGAGAGAGAGAGAGAGAGAGAGAGAGAGAGAGAGAGAGAGAGAGAGACAGAGAGAGAGAGAGAGAGAGAGAGAGAGAGAGAGAGAGAGAGAGAGAGAGACGCAGGATTTGTTTGTTTTAAAAGAGAGGGAGGAAAACAAGAAAAAGCCTGTTCATTTCAGGAATCAAAATTCTGGACTGCTTCTTCTCCTTCTTCGACCCCCCCCTTCCTCCCATCATTCTCTCATTTAATTCACCCCCTCCCCCTCCTCCCCTCTTTTCCAAGCCAGCCGTGGTGTTGCCAAGAGGATCATGGGTAATGAGATGGCCTATCTGCCGCTCCCCTGGGGGGGGATAGAAAGAGAGAGGAGTGGGAGGGAGGGAGGGAGGGAGGGAGGGAGGGAGGGAGAGAAAAGTGCAAGACAGAGGAACACAGACAGGAAGAGAGAAAATGGAGAGAGAGAGAGAGAGAGAGAGAGAGAGAGAGAGAGAGAGAGAGAGAGAGAGAGAGAGAGAGAGAGAGAGAGAGATGTCCGTGTTGTTATAATACTGATGTAAAGACATGTGAGATGGACCCCAGACATACATCCACCTGATTAGTGATGGAAAGAGATAGGAAAGAGACAGGAAGAGATAGAGAGAGAAAGACTGAAAGACAACGAGAGAAAGAAAGAAAGAAAAAAAGAACGAAAGAAAGAAAGAAAGAGAGAAAAATGAACATCTGATGAACAGGTGCGGTGGCGTGAGTGTGTGTGTGTGTGTGTGTGTGTGTGTGTGTGTGTGTGTGTGTGTGTGTGTGTGTGTGTGTGTGTGTGTGTGTGTGTATGTGTGTGGTCCTTGAACATGCCACATTGACCATGAACATTCTCTATTCTTAATGACCCAGTGGATCGCACTGCACAGATCTCTGAACACACACACACACACACACACACACACACACACACACACACACACACACACACACACACACACACACACACACACACACACACACACAATTCTAACCCCTGCCCTACTAGTGCTCTGCAGCACTTGTGAAAGGCACTGAAAGATTTACTCCCTTGCTCTCCGTGTGCATTAGGGCCAATGTTTGTTATTAAAAATCATAACTGGTGCCATACATCATGGTCTTCAACGCTAAGCCAAACACTAGCCAGCAGGCCAGCTATGGACATGCCACGCTACAACACCCTTTAATAGACAGCTGACCTCATAGACCAGCTAGCATGGAGATGCTACGTATAGCTGCACCTTACGTTAGGAAAGCTTCAAAATTATCAGAAAATGTCATGTTTCTGCAGAAATTGGGAAAATACGGTTGATTATTATTAGTTTATGCATGTACAGCAGTGGTGGAAAGAGTACTCAAATGTTTTACTTAAGTAAAAGTATCAATACTGCAATGTAGAAGTACTCTGTTACAAGTAAAAGCCAGGAATTTATTTGAGTAAAAGTACAAAAGTATTGGTATGAAAATGTACTTAAAGTAAAAGTACTAAAATGTTTGAAAATAGCAAATCTACAAGCTCACAACGTGTCGCGATGCGACACGTTGTGGGCTTGTAGATCGGCTATTTTCCACTGGAAAAGCGGTTGATTATCATTAGTTTATGCATATACAGTATAGATACTTTCGGGCATATTTCATTTTTTCGTAGGTATACAGGTAAAGTGGGCAGAGGTAAAGTGCCTGCCCACCACCACGGAGTGGGTTAGAATGGGGTTAAAAAGAGCTTTTACTAAATAATAACTATATATGCACTGGTTCTGGATGTGTGAAATAGGTTCTACATGTGGGCGACGATATGAAGTCAGTTACAGTAAAATGTATTTTCATAAAGCTCCTACAGGATGGAGGTTATTTGCACTGAACGCTTGAGTTGGTGCCACTGAGGTAGAGAGCTGCCCACTGTGTTCTTCTCAAAACAATCTCATTCTATATGGAGAGAGAAAATGTACAATATAACCCCCCCACACACACACACACACACACACACACACACACACACACACACACACACACACACACACATAATATTGGTTATTATCGCTTATCGCGATAAAAACACAATAATCATATTGCGAAGATCTCAATTTATTGAGAAATTGTCCTTTGTCATACACTGGACCTGAGTTGGCTCTGTACTTGAACTCTGCTAGGTACTCTGTACCGGCTACACCAAATCTCTTTGCCAAAAGTAGCATATCTACAAATCTCAAATAAGTGGTTAACAAAAGGCATTTTAAGAGTTTTAAGCATACACGCGCACACACGCGTGTACACACACACACACACACACACACACACACACACACACACACACACACACACACACACACACACACACACACACACACACACACACACACACACACACACACACACACACACGCACGCACACACACGCAAGATGGAAAACTAGCAACCAACCAGACCATCACAAATTGTCCTCAACCAATCAGCAGTGAGATGGTGACCTTCCACCATGCCCATATAAGGTCTATTGTGTGCCCACCTGCTGTGTCTATAACATGGGGATGACTTGCTGCTAATGTCATCTTCTCCCTTTTCAAAGGCCCCGGAATAAAATAAAAGAAAAAAAGCCCTTGAATTTCTCAATTCCCCTCAGAACTACTATACCGTCGTCCGCTTTATACAAAGCGGCCATAAAAATCTCGATGAATATGCTTTTTGTTTTTGAATCTTCAAATGATTTCCCATGCCATAAAGATACTCTGTGTTTTCCAAAAAAGCCCCAGATGGTGAAGTCGTCAGGCCCTCCTTCGGCTCCTTTTGTTGCACGAGGCCAACCTCCCTCCACGTGCCCCCGTGCGTCTTTCACCTCCGCCCAGACATAAAAGGAGAGAGAGGTGTTCCTCTGTTCAAATAGAGAAAGAGGACTTTTTCTTCCCCTTGCCTTCCTTCCTCCTTCCTTCCTTCCTTCCTTCCTTCCTTCCTTCCTTCCTTCCTTCCTTCCTTCCTATCTTCCTCTTGCTGTCGGGTGGAAATGTCATAATGTCCAAATTAGCTGTTACTTTTCAGGATTAAAAAATCCAAAAATAGCCGATCTACAAGCTCAACACTTGTATAGTTTCGAGCTTGTAGTGTCACTACTTTTGTGTGACACTGTAGTTTAGTATAAGTGGGGCATTAATTTACGAAAAAAACATAAAAAGTTAAAATATGGAGATAAGAGGTTTCTGTTCTGCAACATTTTACTTTCCTCCCTTATCCGCTTGCTCTCTCTCTCTCTCTCTCTCTCTCTCTCTCTCTCTCTCTCTCTCTCTCTCGCTCTCTCTCTCTTTTACAACCACATGTCCAAGGGTAAAATAGTGGGCCCGATGCCAGAGGCTTTAAAAGCGTCATCTGTGGAACACATTTGGTGGAGAGGGCCTGTGGGCGGGTAGGTGAACGGGCGGGCGGGGTGGATGGGTGCACCGAGCGGGCATCGGGATGACCCGCTCCTGCCTTTTCGGCTGGATCAGCCTCCCTCCCACTCCCCCCCCCCCCTCCCTCTCTCCCTCCCACCCTCACTCTCTCCCTCTCTTTCTCTACCCCCTCTCTTTTTCCCTCTCTCTCTCTCTCCCCCTCTTTTTTTCATTGGCGTGTGTGTGTGCACGCCTCACAGGATCCTCCCCGCTATTCATCTCTGCTCGGCAACTAAACGAGAAAGAATTACATGAGAGATATCTTCAGACAAACCACCTCCATGTTGTTGTTGTGTTTTCTAAATGCGGTGATTGTCCTCCTGGGGGGTATTTAATGTTTTTATTTTTTATTTAAAAAACAATATAATAAAAAGGTTTCTTTGTGTTATTAAATGGCTGCCAATGTTCAGCGAGCACAACGTATCTGGCAGTTGTGTTGGTAATGAATCAACTTTGAAAGAGCTGCCAAAAGTTGCTCACAGGTCTGAAATGTACACACACACACACACACTACAGTTTACACACACACACACACACACACACACACACACACACACACACACACACACACACACACACACACACACACACACACACACACACACACACACACACACACACACACACACACACACACAGGGGAAGGCAGGCCAGTATGGAGGTTACAGGGTGTACTGGTGTTAAATCACCGCATTCCTACTGATGTTGGATCTCCATCTCAACATCAATCTCTCACTTTGCTTCATGCCCGCCATATTGCTGACTGACTTACACCAGGCTCCCTTGACCACTTAAACCCTCTTTAGACTTTAGTAACACGGAAAACAGAGTTGCAACTGTACTTGGTACGCTCTTTTTTTCTCCCCACTGTACACCTAAATGTCTTCGCCAAAAATAGCTGATCTACAAGCCAGCCTTGGTCATTTTGTTCTCATGTTTTTGTCACTTAGGCTTGTTTTGTTCTTGATCGCAATGTTAAAAATGTATAATTAACTTGATATTCTTTAGTTTCAATGAATATGATAATTAAATTAAATGAAAGTTTCAAAATATTATTTTGACAGTATATTTAGAATGATGCTAGGTTCTTGGTTTGCCTGTGATCCTATTTTACTGAGGCGCTACACTCTCTGCATTTGATGTATGTATTTACCATGTTTATTGTAAGTCGCTCTGGCAAGAGTGTCTGCTAAATGCCTAAATTGTAGCTTGTAGTAGACCTGCTATTTTTGGCAAAACCCAGAATAGGGGTGCTGGGGTTCATCCTTATGTTATCCTATGCTACTCCATGGAATACAGTATCTTAAGGCTGTTTCTTCCATGTAAACATTCTAGTGTGATTGCATAGATTTTCAAATCAATGAGCCCAAATTTCAAAGGCTATTTGTGCTTGGCAGTAGCCTTAGTCCAGTTAGTTTTAGGCAGTTAGCTATCTCTATTCTTATTGCTAATGAGGACCTAAAGTAGTAGCTTGATAGTAGCCAGGATCAGAAAAAATCTATATGCCATACAACAAATTAAGACCAAAGATTCAGATATACGTAAATATTTTAGGAGACCATTTGAGTTGCTTTGTGCAATGCTGTTAAGAAGACCTCTATATTTAACAAAACCATAGCAACCAGAGATGATTGCTGTTGCCGGGGGAAGTCTGCCAAGCGAGTCAATCTATACATCCAACTAAGAAGATCCTAGATAAAAAATATATTATTTCCATATCGTGATGTTAAGACTTGATACTTTCTGGGAATGACGTTGTCTTTAACTGGTTTTAATGACTTAAATCCTGTTTTATAACTTCAAAACGTGTAGCAAAAATAGCCAATCTATACAAGCTCGTAGCAATCCACGATCTACAAGCTTGCAGATCTGCTATTTTTGCTGTCTTTGAAATATTTTGAAACATGCTAAAGAAAGGGAAAAATGTATATTCTCGTCGCAATATCAAGGTATTTGGTCAAGTATATTGTGATATTAGATTTTTGAATCATCACAGAGGATATTTTTGTAAACTCTTTTGTGTTGATGCAATGTATGTGACATTTAATGTCTACATTTTTGTCTACTCTTCTATTGAGATCGTGTCAAAGGTCATGTCTCACCTAGACACAGGATTGACAGCAGCAGCAGGATTGACATTTTGGGTGGGCATGCAAAAGGGATGGGTGGGCCGACAAGACACAGGTCCCGGTTCAAAGTAAACGTAAAGAAAATGAAAATGTCATTTAGGGTGGGCAAGCTGTGTAAGTGGGTGGGCCCAGACCCTGTTACACCCACTCCTGGCGCCACGCCAGCCTTGGAGAAGGGCTAAGTGATCTTGCGCCCAAAAAGGTTGCCTACCCCTGCTTAAGAGGGTCTGCACTTTGTCTAACACGGCAGAAATGCTATCAAATATTGATTAAGGAACAACCTTAGACTAAGGCTAATAAGGGAATACAGACTTTGGAGGCTTGGTATTAATTTTAATTTATTTATGTAATAATTAATTTTTAATCATCTTACAAGTGATGTTTCCACTGCGGAGAGGGATTCGTACACACATAAACATGGGAATACACACACACACACACACGCACACGCACACACACACACACACACACACACACACACACACACACACACACACACACACACACACACACACACAGTGATGGGAACAAACACCTACCACTACCATAACACTGCAGCTTATGGTGGTAAAGAACTCCTCGTTACGGTAATGCACTCGATCCTACGGGTCAGGTCCATGGAAATGTAGAGCAGCATCTTGTTAATGCTCACAAGACATCTCATGAACTAAATCAAGCGAAATAAATAGCGTGGAAACAAGCCCAACGTGCCATGGTCGGAGCACACAAGGGAGGGGATGCCGTATAGCAGGACAGGAAAGGAATCATCTTTACCAGTAGATCTCAAACTACCATAACCTTAACTCTGAGAGTGTACACTACACACACACTCTCAGAGTCACAGACCTGTAAGGGTCCATTTGGAACCCCCCCCCCCCCCCCCCCGAGGAACCCTGAGGGTCCCTGGACCCCCACTTTAACCAAACACCTTTTTGTGTTAAGTGTGACGAGACGTGAATCAGTTAAGTAAAAATGACCAAGATGCTTTTGTCTCAAGTTCCCACTAAACACCTCTAAAAAGGGTGACTTGGATACGACCAGTCATAACCGGTCCTGACCGAGGTAATCTCCCCATTTCTTTCAGATAAAGACATTTGAGCCGCACGCCAAATGAACAGGCTGACTCACATGGGGAAAAACCGAGGATCTTTGGGTTAGATAAGCCATGTCAGTCTGTGTGCCTGTGTGTGTGTGTGTGTGTGTGTGTGTGTGTGTGTGTGTGTGTGTGTGTGTGTGTGTGTGTGTGTGTGTGTGTGTGTGTGTGCGTGTGCGTGTGCGTGTGTGTGTGTCAATTAATTGAAGGATATTCCAAATATCCCAGATATTGTGTTCATTAATGAATCTAGAAAAATGGTTACTATTTTTTAAATAGACTGCCCATATGATCTGTCTATGGACACTTGTTTTACATCCAAACGTATATGAAATATCAGCATTTTGTTGAACATATTATGGCCTTTATAGGATATAACTGTCAACTTAATGGCCTGCAATTGGGAGGATTGCAAAATACAAAAAAAAAAACTATATCTCAGATATCATAGGCAGCTTGTCTATCTGGAGAAGACAATGTTTTATATATCCTTGCGTAGTACATTTTTAACACACAGGAATTGATGACTTAGTTTCTATACAGAAAGTGACAGATTATTATTTGAATTAAAAAGCATAATGCATCCAGTTGTATCTGGTTTGACAATAGCGTAACCTTCTTCTGATCAAGTGTTTGGATCTATTATACGCATGCGCCTCTTGTGCAAGATCCAAATAAAACAATTCAAATGTGCATGCGTCCTCTCACCTTGTAGAGGCGCACGGCGGCCTCGTGCCTCTGGTTGGTGGCGTGCAGCCGCAGCTTATCCACGCTGTTGCTGTAGTAGTCGCAGGCGTTGCACTTGAGGTGCACGGGGTTGCCGATGGCCACGCACTTTAACCTCCACTGGTTGGCCTTGCCCCCCTCCTTGATGTGCGCCACCAGCTGGTGCTTCTGCATGTGCTTGTCCGTCTTGCAGTGCAGCTGGAAGTTGGCCTTGAGCTGCGTGTTGTAGCTGCACAGCTTGCACTGGTACACGTCGCCCGCCACGCAGCGCCACTCCTCCTCGGGCAGCGAGCGCTCGGCGCTGACGGACGTGCGCGCTCAGCGCCTCCAGGCTGTCGGCGGAGTAGCGGTTGCACACGGCGCACTGGTAGAGGCGCAGCGACGGGTCGCTGATGGGCGGGGAGAGCGAGGCCATCGCCGAGGGGTCCGCGGCGGACATGCCGATGCCGCCGCCCCCCATGGCGCCGGCGGCGGCGAGCATGGACAGGTCGTCGGCCATCAGCTGGCCGCCGGCCAGACGCAGCTCGGCCGAGAGGTCGTTGTTCACTGCGGAGAGAGAGAGAGAGAGAGACAACATAAATCACAATGATTTTATTGTCACAATTTCTTTTTGTGCAAGCTCCATCTTTTTTTTTTAGTAGGTTCCAGAAAGACAAAGAAAAAAAAAGAAAAGGGGGGCCGGGCATTGGGAGCAAGGGGGAAAGAAAGCAAGAAAAACAAGTTTTCCAAAAGTTATCTACATATTTACACATAGCATATCCATTCGTTATAGTATGTACTGTACATGGGTTTAGACACAAGGTGCATGAGCATAGCAGCAGGTATGTACCAGAGCCATATAAGGAGAGTTGTGTCACCTCCGTTCACTTCATCGGGCCACGTCTTCTACAGAGCCTTCTATTGGTGAATAGTGACAAAGCCCTGAACCGGAAGTTTACGGGATGCACTGGAGTCTGTGAGCGTTTGACACTATTTCGAGTTTACATGAACCACGTGACCAGCGCTGTTTTCTGCCCCCGAGGCGACGCAACTCTCTGATAGAAGGCTCTGGTACTGTACATGCTATACGAGGCGACGCAACTCTCTGATAGAAGGCTCTGGTACTGTACATGCTATAGAGGTCTATAACAACAGGTTATTGACAGAGAGAGAGACACGGAGACAAAAAGAGGAAAGAATGACTGAAAACACAGGATAAGGGGACATGAAGAAAAGGGCGTCTCTGTCTTATTCAAATACATTAAGAGCAGCGAGCTGAGTGAGTTCTCAGTACACGCTGCTCTCACACAAAAGGTTTTGATCAGAAAAAGCCTCACAGAGGACTGCTGCAGATCAGCCTACAAAGCCTGGCATATAAGAAGAACAAAAAGGAAAAACCTAATAGGATTGAATCAGGATCAATTACAATCATTCTTTTCAGCTTGCTAACTCGCTCATCAGATAGCTTTAATTACCACTCTCAGCGAGGGTGGGACGGACGGTTTTGGGCCTGCAAGCTTTTCTCTCTCTCTCTCTCTCTCACACACACACTCACACACGGAGAAGCCGAGAGCGATGATCGATACGTCACACACACACACACACACGCACACACACATCCCTCTGTTTCTGCTCCCCCCCCGCCTACCCAAAGAACAAAAACACATGTGCCATTCATGTAATTGTAATTAACTCCTTCGTTTGATGTTTTCCCCTCTCTGCGCACGTTACCAAAAGCTCAACATTTTTTTTTCTCTTCTCCCTCCAGATAACGTTGACACAGGATCTGACTGCAACACAGAGGATTTAATTATTACATGTTTTCTAGCCTCTCTTTGGCGGTTTTGTTCTTTTACAGTCAAAGTACAAATCCGCCAATTAGTGGATGACTAACGAGCGAGTGTGTGTGTGTGTGTGTGTGTGTGTGTGTGTGTGTGTGTGTGTGTGTGTGTGTGTGTGTGTGTGTGTGTGTGTGTGTGTGTGTGTGTGTGTGTGTGTGTGTGTGTGTGTGTGTGTGTGTGTGTGCGTGTGTGACAGACGAGGAAGAGGAAAAACAGAGAGAGGAGACATGTGGTGGTTTTTACTATCTGGTGATCAAAACCCAGCCACAAGAGCTTTCACACTCTGTAAATCCACGGCAAGCCTGAGACAGAGAAAGCAGGCATGTGTTAATCATCATAACTTTAGTCATAACTTTAAATATGACCAAATTGTAATGTGCGTGCGTGACCAAGTGTGAGTGTGAGTGTGAGTGTGAGTGTGAGTGTGAGTGTGTGTGTGTGTGTATACATCAATCTACAGCAACAGCCAAGCTCTGACTACATCCTTGATTTATACTACTTAGCTGGTTATGCACCGAAAATATTTATATTATTATACTTATATTTTCACTGCACGACAGCCTTGTGCAACTAGGTATAACTCAAGATTAAACCTAGCAGTCTCGCGTAGCCAGACAACTATTCCACAATCTCATAACTATTTCACAATCAAAAAAGAAGTGTGGAACTACACCTCCCATCTCCTCCTCATCTTTAAAAAAAAACATCTTTAGAATATGTTTTTGATTTTCCATTTCTGATAAGCATCAAGCTGAGTATCATCACTGTCGGGTGGAAACCTCATGTGTCCAAAACTGTTTAAATTTCAAAAATAGCCTAAGTAACAGATCTACAAGCGTGCGGAGTCTGGCTGGAGAGTCTATAAACCTATAGACGATGGGAAGCTGTGCGCTATCAGAGTAAATCACTGGCAGTACATGTGCCTGGCTGGGCTGTGACCTCCACGCGAGAGGAGGGAGTGGGCGTGCAACACTGCGGGGTCATTGTTAAATCTCTCTCTCTCTCCTCGGGGAATCCGCTTCCTGCTGTGTGTGTGTGTGTGTGTGTGTGTGTGTGTGTGTGTGTGTGTGTGTGTATGTGTGTGTGTGTGTGTGTGTGTGTGTGTGTGTGTGTGTGTGTGTGTGTGTGTGTGTGTGTGTGTGTGTGTGTGTGACACTGTATGTGGTGTCTATGTGTGTGTGTGCGCACGCTCTCCAGGGTGAGGGAAGGTGGGTTAGTGTGTGTGTGTGTGTGTGTGTGTGTGTGTGTGTGTGTGTGTGTGTGTGTGTGTGTGTGTGTATGTAGGGGAGGGGAGAGAGGATGGATTAAGCTGACTTAAGAAATTTACGAATGAGAGATTAAGAATAATTCTCATGCGGTGTCTCATAATCATGTTTTAATCAGCGAGAGGAGAGGGGTCAGAGGAAGGAGACAATGACAGGGTGACAATCTGACGGAGCAGATAAGCTCCGGATGGCAGGGAGGACAGAGCCAGGGAAGTGGTAAAAGGTAAAATGAAAGAAATGGAGTGAAAGGGAAGGAAAGAGAGAGAAGGGACACAAATCGCCACCATGAGAGGTCAGGTGGAAAGGGATTAAAAAAGAATTCCCACATGGTATGGGATACAGAACTGCATACAATAAATGCAGTTCAGATTGGCCACTCATACACACATTCAGTAGAAACTGATGTATGTTAATTAGAGTTGAACCACATTCATAGGTGGTTTGACATGCATTTCAAATCAAGTTTCTAATGATTAGTCAGTCTTCGACACTCTAGCCACTCGAATCGCACATGACATCAAATAGTGGACGTCAAATCCAGAGCCACGGATATGAAAAGAATCTTGTCACAAGCTGTTAGGACAGGAGTGGGAACATTAACGTATCCATCTATAAATTCCACTCTGTCTGTATCTCGATATGCCCAAATATGAATATGACTGCCGTCATAGAGGCCTTCACACGTCCACCCGGATGAAAATGCACGTCGATGCCCGAGACCTGCACAGGTCCGGATCGGTTCAGATTCTATTACCTTACCACCTGGGACCTTTGGCTTCCCATTGGGAATCTCTAAACCATTCATCTATGGTCGCCCGACTGGCCTACTCCCACTAGCCTTCCTCCTCCCAGAGGGAGAAATGAGCTGTCAGCTAGCCCGTTTGGGTAGGATGCCTATTGCCTCAGTCCAGGTGAAGGACCAATTGATCCTATCGGCTGGTGTTGTCTGGTGCTACAGAGGAGATCTGCAGCGTGACCACAGGAGTGATATGACACGTTTCCTGCACCGCTTTGTACAGTATGCCTACTCAACGCCTACAGTACGTGGTTACCACAGCAACCAGTGCACATACTGTGTGCCTACCATGTCTGAACACACACACACACACACACACACACACACATCTGATGTGATCACTTGTAAATAACAGTGTGGACTGGACAGTCATCAGGCCTAAAGACTGTATTTGATAAACAGCCTGAACAAAGACTAAGTGACTGGCTAGGAAAGAAAACAGGAGAAAGTAAAAAAGACAGCTAACAAGTACAAGAATATTAAGAAAAAGAGAAAGCATTACAGAATGAAACAAATGAAATAGTCATCAACACAAAAAGAAAAACAAACAAAAAAAATGTGAAAAAAAATACAAAAGACAAAAATATGACAGCTAAAAAACACATAAATATGACCAAAACCTAACTAAAAACACAAAAATGTTAAACCATGAGTAAAAAGACACAATAGTAAGAAAAGGCAAAAAAAGGCAGGAATAAAAAAAAAACAATGGCTAATTATTTAAAAGAAACCTAAATAAAATCAAATAAATCAAAAGGATAAAGGACCCACCGAGTCCAGACCCCAGCGCTGCAGCGGTCGCGGGGTCCATCTGGAACGGGTTGATCATCATCTGGGACTCGGGACCCCCGGGCCCACCGCCCGGGTTCTCCAGCTTGACGCCGGCCAGGCCCATGTTCTGGGCCAGGTAGTACTGGTAGAGCTCGGCCTCGGCCGGGGCCAGGCCCAGGTGGAGGCTGTGCTGGATCTGCTTCATGTTCTGCTGCAGCAGCATCATGTTGTGCATGTGCTTCTCGCTGGTCATGTGGATGCGCAGGTTCCTCGCCACGTTGGTCTCGTAGTCGCACACCTGCAAGGGACAGCATGGCAGGCAGATCTCTATTATTCGATGCAACGCTCATATTTATTATTGTTAGTATTACTTGATTAACCCATTAAGACCTGAGGCGATTCTTAAAAATGTTTTCTAAATCTTAACAGTTTTTTTGAAAAAACTCTGAAAAAAATGTGCCAAGATTTTTCAAAAATAGCAGATCTACAAGCTCATAGCGCGGCACTCGGTGCCGCGCTATGAGCTTGTATATCTGATATTTTTGAATAGCCAAAGACATCTAAAGTGACACAGATGCGTCCCAAGTCTTAAAGGGTTAAAGTGTAGTTTCCCTACTTTGGACATTTTTGAACCATTTTCATCTATGACATGCCCAAGGATGAGATTTAGATTTATTTTTTTTTCGATCCTCATCAACAGTATCATAAAACATTACATTGTGTAATGTAATATTTTTTTCTGGATGATAGAAAAGTTATGGGCTGAAGCTCAAAGCTTAACATTACATGCCCAAAGCTTTACAGCTATGCGATAGCTGACAGCTATGTTCTGCTGGCAAATGTAAATGTAAACACACTGTGCTGGCTGCTACTTCCTACTTCCTGTGCCTCCGCAGGATATTTCCCCCACCAGGCCTTTGCCCCAGTAAATCCCCGCGGAAACAGGTGGATACTATTTTTTACTATTTGTTGTACAAAATTCATTACGTTTAGGGCTTTTCAATTATCCAATTAATATATGTGATCATTAATTATTTATCATTTTAATTATCTTATAATAAATCTAACAAAGACAAGCATTCACACGTTTTACACAATACAGCACATCTCTAGACTGATTATTCAATTACAAAAATAATCATTTCCTCAACTTTATGTCAGTCGATTAATTGATAATTTGATACAGTGCTTCACCCTTGCTGAAAATAGAAGCCATTGTTCTTGCATTAATAAAAAATACACAGACACAGAGTGAGTACAGAGGCACAGAAATTGTGCCATATTATAATGAGCATTTGTGAGGCGCGACTGTGCGAAGATATAGGTTGAAAATGGGTCCTTTAACCCATTCAATCCAAGAACGCATACTGTGTCATTTTAGTTTTTTAGCCATAACCATGATTTTATACTTTGGGCTATTAAAAAATAGCAGCTATACAAGCTCATAGCGATACAAGCTATACAAGCTACATAGCGCGGCACCGAGTGCTGAGCTATGTAGCTTGTAGATCTGCTATTTTATGAAAAATCGTGAAAATTTGTCAAAATCTTTGAATATATATATATATTTTTAAAGCGAACATTTGTAACTCAAATATTTGCTTCTGGGGGGTCCCTGGAACAAAATATTTTTCAGATAGGGTTCCGCGGCCAAATACATATCATTTTGGGTGGTCCTTGACATGAAACCGTTTGAGAACCACTGATATAGTATTAGTATCATAACAGTTTTTCAGAAAACTGTTTTAGGATTTAGAAGACATTTTGTCAAATCGGAACCTCAGGCCTTAAAGGGTTAATGGTTCACTTTTTATGCACAGTACTTTCACATCACGTCAGAATGTGTGAAAAATGCTCGTTTTAATATTTAACCAGCGGCCCCCCCTAACTACTGTAAAAGAAGCACAAATAATAAGTGTGTGTGTGTGTGTGACGCAGGGAGGGGAATAAAGCAGTTCATTGTGGTGCCGCTCACTGCAACAAGCCAATGAGCAACAACACTGCTTGTCCTCGGGGGCTACAATGATGCACTCAGTGTGTATTTATTACCTCGCAGCGCCAAGTGGGCTTCTGTTTGGGTTTGGAGGGCGAGGGCGCTCCCGGCAGCACGCCGCAGCCCCCGGCCACCAGACTGGCGCTGGGCACGGGGTTGACGTGGTTGTGGTTGTGGTTGAACTGTTGCTCGCAGGCGACGCCGCCGTTCTGCAGCGTCTGCACGTTGTTGAGGTGCTTGTCCGACTGCATGTGGATGCTCAGGTTGCCCTTGGTGGTGGTGGAGTAGTTACACACCTAGGTGAACCACACGATAACATATAAGACATTGTATATCGTCCGCTGTCGCGGCAGAAAACCTCATATCTCCATGTTTTATATTTTTAATGTTCCATTTTTGGGGGTAAATGAATACCCTAATTCAGTGTCACGCTTAAGTATTAAAAAATGTCACATACAAGCTCACAAGGCGTCGCATAGCAATGCGTGTGTGAGCTTGTAGGTCTGCTTACTTTTGATAGTTTTGAAACATTTTGAAAGTGAAAGTGGTGTCTGTGGGTTTTATAAATATTGAACCAATGTAACTAGTATTAGCAAGAGCTTGTGACAAAATAATCCCAATTTTTTTTCCATTTCCTGAAAAGTAACGTTTTGGACATACAAGGTTTCCACCCGACAGCAACGATTATGCAGTTCATAGTGTTTTATAATAAAGCAATAAGCCACGCACGGTCGTGGTTTTGCTGTGATTTTAGATCAGCTACGGGGCGTTGTTAAGCCCCGCCTCCTAGCTGTTATAAAATAAGTATTGTTTTTCTTAAAATGGTTACCAAACATGGCAACATGACAATCATAGACATATCCCGATTAAAACAGTTTTTCATAACAGTGTTTCATAACAAAAGGAGCATTCTTCTTACCTTGCAATAGGAAAAACTAGATTGCATCCTAGGTGTGTGTTTAAGTATTTAACAATGGGACTTAGAAAGAATCAAGCAATGGAACTATCAATTTTTGAAGTGTTATTCTATTGTCATATGTGTGAATGTAACATACAAAATAGTAATCAAAAAAGAAAACTAGAACTCTATTGGGATGCCTAATGACCAAAATGTCTGTAGCAGGTTATGATTAAGTGCTAACTCATTTTAAAGAATAGTGCCCACACACAAACTCCTTTCATTTCATCACAACAACAAAAAAAACATCATGTTTTCCTACATAATGATACTTGTACATAAGGTATTAAAGACGATTACCTTCCAGTAAAATATTTTCAGGTGATAAAACACACCCTCTGACAAAGCATTTTTAATGTGACACTTAAGGCCTTTGCAGACAGGGTGCGATTGGTCAATCAGTTTTTAACGCATGCGAAAAGAATTGAACTGGGTTCAATTGAAAAAGAAAACGCACCGCCGCAACCATGTGTTCTTTAAAAAAATTATATTGCCCGTTTTTTCCGTGTGAAAATTCGCACCCTGTCTGCAAAGCCTTAACTACGTGGCTCTTTATGGTCTATCTACGAACACAGGATATGGAACAGATGCATGTGGCTGGACAGACCTCACAGCGGAAGGGCTTGTATCCGCAGGTATAGCTCTCTCCCCTGGCCAGGCGTGGGTGCGGCTGGCCCGTGCGGCAGTACGCGCACGAGCCGCCCGACTCGGGGTGCTTCTCCTTCATGTGGGCGTCCAGTGTCTGCTGGTACTTGTAGTGCCAGTTACACTTGGGACACTTCAGTGTCTTGCAGGAGTTCCGCGAGTGCATCATGGTCATGTGGCCGCCCAGGGACCGCGAGGACCCCAGCACCGTGTCACACTTGGGGCACTCCACCCCGCTGCCCGGGGACCCCTCGCCCTGACCCGGGGTCCCGGGGGTCCCCGGGGTGCCGGGGTGGACCCCGTGCTGGTGCAGGGGCCCCGGACTCTCGTCGTCTCTGCCGCGCATGATCATCATGTCGAGGGGGTGGGAGAGGGGCGGGGACCCGTCGCGGCCGCCCAGGAGGGCGTCGCTGGCCGAGTCGTTGCTGCTCTCGCGGTCCCTGGCCGCCGCCAGGGCGGCCGCCAGGCGGCCCTTCTCCAGCTCCAGCTCCTCGCAGGCGGCCAGGGAGGAGGAGGAGGCGAGGCCTTTGCCGTTGTCGCTGTTGTACTTCAGCACGCTGTTGGACAGGGGGGAAATGCTTTGGTTTAAGAGAGGGAAATCTTTGCTACTGGTGCTGTCGGCCCGCTGGCTCGCCATCATGGGCATGCTCATGCCCATGGCGCGCTCCACCTCCTCCTCCTCCGTCTCCACGCCGCCTCCATTGGAAAACGCGTCGTCGTCCTGCTCCGGGAACTCTCCTCCCGCCGCGGCGCCGGGCTCCCGCTTGACGGCCGCGTACTGGCCTAGGTCGGGCCCGTTGGGATGCAAAGTGCGTGCATCCCTCACGTGGCCCTTGCAGTCACTCTCGCCGTCGCGGCCCTCTGCGGCGGCGGCGGCAGCAGAACTCCCGCCAGGGGTCCTGCGTGCACCGGCGGCTCCTCCGCCGAAGTTTGGGTTGATCTCGGCCTTTGGCATGGGTTGGGTTCTGGGGATTTGGTCGTTGGAGGAGCTGCTGCTGGCGCTGCCCTTCAGGAAGGCAAAGCCCGCCTGGAGGGATTCGGCGTTCTCCCCGCCGCCGCTGTGGAAAGCGTTCCACAGGCCGCGGAGCCCGGGGTCTGGCCCCAGGAAGTTTGCAGGCGAGGGGTAGTGGGGTAACACAGAGTTGGGGGATTTTTTTGGTTCCAGAAAGCTTATAAGAGGTTCTTTGTCCTTGCCGATGCCCTGGATGATGGCGGAGACGTGCTTGTTGCTCAGCAGCTTCTGCTCCTGCTCGTTCAGGGTCATGCGGTGGTCGTGCACGGCGTGTGTCACGAAGGAGCGGCTGTAGCCGAACGACAGCTTGCACAGGAAACACATCAGCACGGGCTTCCGCCGCCCGTCGGCCACGCAGCCCTCGAACTTGGACAGGTCCACATTGTTGGGGACATCTTTGGACACACAGGAGTTTTTGGCCGCGCCATCCGCCGTCAGATAGTCTTTGTCTGTCTTGTGGCGGAGGTCGTAGACGCGGAAAGTGTGCAACACGGGCCTAGTGGCGCCCACCAGCCCCCCAGCTGAGGTATTTGGGAAGGAGGGGTGGTCGGCCACCAGGGATTTGTTCCCCAGGGACGAGGCAATGTGGAAGGTGTTGATGATCTGGGGGTAGAAGGACATGGTTGCAGCGGGCTGCTCCGCGGCCCGCTCCCCCCGCCCGGGGCTCTGGCCGCTGGCGTGCCCCTGGGCGTTGGTGGTGGGGGGGAAGGCTTGGGGAGACAGCAGGCCCCTGAACTGGAGGGAGGCCGAAGAGAGCCCTCCCGCCCCCTGGCCGCCGGAGGCCCCGCGCTGCTCTTTGGTGTCCTCCAGGATGAAGGCGGAGCCATCAGGCTGGTAGACGATCTCGCCGCACAGGTTCTCCACGTCGCTGTCCTCCTCCTCCTCCTCCTCCATCTCGCTGTTCGCCTCCGCTTCTTCGGCGCCGTCGCGCTCCTCGTGCTCCTCCCCCTCCTCGCTCTCGTCGCCCGCCGCGCTCATGGCGAGCGTGTCGTCCTCATCGTCCTCTCCGCAGCCCCCCGCCGCGCTCGGCAGGCGGGCGTTGGGGCAGTGGTGCTCCATGTACTTCTGTAAACTGGAGAAGGACCTGGAGCAAGCAGAGTAAACTGGATTAGGCAGGGGGACACGACTGAAAAATCTCCCTCTTTCCTGTCTGTCTTTGCTTAAAACTATCAATAAAGGCAGAAACGCCTACATACATATATATAAAAACGAGTTTAGGTTAACGGTTATTGCATTACATTACATTACAGTCATTTAGCAGACGCTTTTTATCCAAAGCAACTTACAATAAGTGCATGAAAAAAAAACATTCATCCCTATGCCTCTGTTATCCCTTATTGTACAACCAACCGTCCCAAAAATATTTGTTTACATTTATTCTTGCCACAGAAAAGTGGAGAGTCCTAGAGGGTTCCCAAGGAGGCAAACATCCAAAGCAAAAACAATTGAGGCGGGAGACCACTGTAAAATGCAAAAAAAATGTTTTAATGCCTTCCAACAGCTATTTTACAAGAACTCTTCCTCAGGCAGCAATGGACTGCTGCATTGTTGCCTGAGGAAGAGTTTTTGTACTCGAAATGAATTGCTGAGTAGTCTGTAAGAGTTTAAGCCAATTGTTTGTTAGTTTCCCTAAACAAAAGATTGTAAACATAGCTGTTTGAAGGCATTACAACTATTATTTTGTCTATACAGTGGTCTCCCTTGTCAATTGTTTTTGATTTACATTTATTTTTTACATTGGAATGTGTTCCAGGGGCCACAAAAAAGGTCCCCTCGGGGCCGCCAGTTGAATCGTATACTGACCTAGAACATTCGTTGCAGGGGATCTCCTTGGCGGGCGCCACGGGAGAGGTGGCGGGGGCGGAACAGTCCGTGCCCAACGCCGCTCCTCCTTGTAAAGTCCCGGTAACGCTCCCGTTGGCGTTCCCGGTAGTAAAGCTTTCTCTCCGGCTCTGCTCGCCGGCAGGGCCGCTGGTTGTCGCACTAACGCTAACAGTGGTGGCGGGGCTAGCGCCGGCGGTCCTCAGGGGGCTCGCGGACCCCGTCTCCGACTCTCCGGCGGCGACTGGAGACGATCGGTTGTTATTGTTGTTGCTGCTGCCGGCGGCAGCGCCGTTGTTGTTGTGGTTGTTGTTGTTGGCGACACTGGCCTCCATGGCGACGACGGCGGAGTTGTCCTCGGCAACAGCGTCCAGCTTCTGGCCACCATGTTCCTGCTGCCGTGACGACACCATAGGGGGAGAGTCACAGGTTGCCATGACGACGGCTACATAGGGCTCTCATCTCATCCAGCCTAACAGGGACCTGAGTGGAGGATGACAAAACAGAGATAAGGAAGGTTAGGACAGCCGTTCACAAACCTGTGGGTTGGAGCCCACTAGTGGGCACGTGAGGATACTGTAAGGTGGTCCCCAAATAACTGGCGAGAGACCTTTATTCATAACATTAATATATTAAAAACATATATACTGTATATATATATACTGTATTTAAAACCTTAAAATGTCATTGCTATAAATGGGACCTTACAAATATACTACATTAGTTCCATTGATCCAAGCCGGAACACAATCAATTGACTTTAATAATAATAATAATAATAATAATAAACTTTATTTGTATAGCACCTTTCATAATATGAAATGCACCTCTAAGTGCTTTGCAGAGCAAGAATAAAGCACAAGTGCTTTACGGAAAAAGTACAAACGATTAACAATAAAGCAAAAAAGAAAAGCAAAAACATAAAACCCAAAACGGAGACATCAGCTTGAGTGGTTAAGAATCTGGACAAATCGACTGCATATACCAATGTGGTCAAAATATATATATACCCATATATCGTCCAAACCCATTTACAGTACATATGGGTCTGGCTCTATGAACTATGTAGTAATTCACTTGTGAATAAACTCATGTGATTAAGCAAAATAAAATATCATGTTTGAAGCATTTTGTCGGGCCGCGTTCTAATCTGTGATTTGTGAAACAGCATGAAAAGGAGCCTCCCCCACATTAGAGCTCCGTTTCCATGCGCTTCCATAAGACATGCTGGTTTCTATGGAATCCAAATGACTGGAATCAGTCATGGTGACTGTGAACTTTAAATCCATGTGAATGGGAATAAAACAAAAAAAACACAGCCATCTCCAAAACGCACTCACGCACGTCTCTCAAAAAAAATCCTCATTCCAATCAGGCTGTCTCACTCACACACACACACACACACACACACACACACACACGCACCCACACCCACCCACACCCACACCCACACCCACACCCACACACACACACACACACACACACACACACACAGAAAATTCCTAAGCTGTAACTTTAATGCAATCAAATAACACAGGACTATTGTCTACCTTTCCGTGTCTGTTTGCAATCGCGCACCGCTGAGGAGATAAGCAGGCCAGTGCCATGACAACTTTTGAAGAGAGAGGGAGAAATCCAATATCATACTGGCAGAGGGAGAGAGAGAGAGAGAGAGAGAGAGAAAGAGAAAAGCTCCCACTCAGGTCTTTGT
>NC_137623.1:47579199-47601699 GCF_963280865.1 Gymnoscopelus braueri | reverse complement strand
TACTTTTGTGTGACACTTATGTATGATGAACGAGGGCATTCATTTACGGAAAAAATATTAAAAGTGTAAATATGAAGGAGATACAAGATTTCTGCCCGACAACAACGATATGAATATTTCATTGGTATTCGCCCATGTCGTTTCTAACGCTTGTGCAAAACAGTCATTGCGAGCAAAGCAAAAAGTAGAGGGTTTGAGAGCTAATACGACACAATACGGCAGGATTTACTACACGTCACTGTGACTTTTTCCTGCTTATTCCATCGGGGTGAACCACATCCCCCTCCCCCCTTTTTGAACTGTAGCTCGGACATAAAACTCTGCAGTATTTGAATTATGCATCTCCTAACACTTTAAGTACAGAATTATGTCTTGTTGTGGATAAGCCAACGTGTTGTTAAGCACTTGGCACTGACATATCACCTCCATGCTAACAGGCTAGCAGCTGTTTACACATACACTGCAAGCCACTAGCCCCCCTAGAAAACTCATATCTCCATATTTCAACTTTTTGTGTTTTTTTTCATAAATTAATACCCTGCTTCATCTTACTAAAGTGTCTCAGAAAAAGTTGCAAAAATAGCTGATCTACTAAGCTCACAATGTGTTGTGATGTGACACGTTGTGAGCTTAGTAGATCAGCTATTTTAGGAAAATAAAAATGTATGTGAAAGTGGTTAAGTGTGTTATAAATATTTAACCGATGAATTAGAATTAACAAAACAAGAGCTTGTGACTAGATAATAACTACATTGGATCATTTTTTTTTACATTTCCCGAAAATGTACAGGTTTGGACATACAAGGTTTCCTCCCGACAGCGGACGATAGCCTGTATGTGGTGGTGGGAATGTTGCTGCATCATCATTCCGCCTGGTTGTACACTGAGAGGGTAGTAGCAGAGAGTGTGTATGCCAGCGTACGTTCCAAATATCTGTGCCTGAAGGACTGTTGTTATAGGCTGATGCTCGCTGTCATGGGTTCTTCCAAATGGACCCTTACAGGTCTGTAACTCTGAGAGTGTACACATGGAACCAAATGGACCCTTACAGGTCTGTAACTCTGAGAGTGTACAAATGGAACCAAATGGACCCGTTCCATTTGTACATGCACTCTCAGAGTTAGCTCCTCTTCTCAGCATCAGACTTTGCGTTTTGGCACTCTCGCCGGCGTTTTTGTGCCGGCGCACTCAGGTGCCCGGAGTAGAGAGTAGTTTAGAGAGCATTTGGAGAGGAGTGCCACTCATCAAAGTCATATTGTTCAACTAACCAATCTAAAAATAAGAGGCGGGTTCTGACAAGATCAACCAAAAAGCCAGCCAGACTCGAGTGGGAGCTTTTTCTGACCGATCTTCATCGAGATTCGCCACTAGGAGGCAGTTAGGGGAATATAGGCCTAAGTGTCATGCTCAGGGACACTTCGACACATTTGCTGAGGCCTGGAATAGAACCTGCGGGACCTTTGGCTTTCCCAGGCGAGCTCTCTAACCGTTCAGATAATCACCATTCACTTGTCTCCACGCTAAGCCATTTGAAAAGCACCCGCGAGCCTCATCATTGGCTCTCATTAGCACGCAATATCCTTATAGCTTATAGTTTAGCCCTTTTTTTTTTCTCCAAAGAACCGGTCCACTGTGGGCTGCTGGGACGTGTTTGAAGTCATCCTAATCCGTTTAGCATGTGTTAGCATTAACTTTAACACCGGGTGTCAGCGATAGCTGGACGTTAAGAGTCACGAGTGATCAAGTTATTCATCCCCCTCATTTCAAACAGGGCAAAACTGTGCGTTTTCTTTGTAGCACAAATAAATGTTCCAGACAACACAAGTATTTAGACCCGTAGTTATTCAGTTTGCTGGTGTTTGTTTTTTCTACATTATCAGGACATAATTTCGGTGCAGCAGAGCTCACAGTGTTTAGTTTTTTTAGGCAGATCATGTTACCGCTGTGCTCAGTCAGTGCCCTCCCTGTCACACGGTCGGTCTCTCTCTCTCTCTCTCTCTCTCTCTCTCTCTCTCTCTCTCTCTCTCTCTCTCTCTCTCTCTCTCTCTCTCTCTCTCTCTCTCTCTCTCTCTCTCTCTCTCTCTCTCTCTCCCCCCTTCTCTCTCATTCACCTGTCTCTCTCCCACTGGCCTCCTTCGCTCTGCTAACCAACCGCACTCCTTTTCTTTCATTGGGAGAGTGAGAGAGAGAGAGCGGGAGAGAGAGAGAGTGAGAGAGACTCACAATGAAGCCCAGGTTTTTCCACCCTCAGAAACAGTTCCCTTCTTTTCACAAAGAACAAAGGAGATGGCCTCAGTCGCTCCTACCTCTGTTTTTTAATTAAGCATGTCCCCCCTGCACGCACACGCGCGCGCACACACACACACACACACACACACACACACACACACACACACACACACACACACACACACACACACACACACACACACACACACACACACACACACACACACACACACACACACACACAGGAAGACACAGACCAAGGTGATTAAAGTGGCAGATCTGATCCTGTGAGAGGTGAATAATAGCAGAGGAATGCCTCTGCTTGGGACACTGCTAGTTCTCTGCACAGCTCTGACAGACTCACTCTGTGGCTTATTGTTTTTCCTGCTCTCCCCTCAATCTCAACCATCTCTCTCTCTCTCTCTCTCTCTCTCTCTCTCTCTCTCTCTCTCTCTCTCTCTCTCTCTCTCCCATCTGCTTTTCAGAAGCTCCTGAAAAGGGCGTTCAAAAGCACCCCCCCACCCCCATCTTCACGTTTGTCTATTCTTCTAATCTACTCTCTCTCTCTCTCTCTCTCTCTCTAACTCCAGCTTTTCTTAAAGTACTTACAGTACACACACACACACACACACACACAGAAGTAGCAAGAAGCACAGAGGGGAAACGGTAATAAAACCCCCCGAATAGGAACATTGTCGTCCTGAGAGCCAAAGTTGGCCATACACTATAGTACAATATAGGCTATATTTACACCCAGAGGTTTCAGAATGTCTGGTCAAAATCCCCTACTTCTGTTTCACAAAGGCTTCACTCTCTAATGGGGAAGTTAGCCGTTCATCCCATTGGTTCTCAAGCTTATTTTTAATTTCAAGGACCATCCATAACTCCTTGAGAGTGTGCAAATGGAACCATATGGTTCCATTTGCACACTCTCAAGGACCCCTGAGTGTCCCCACTGGACCCCACTTTGAGAACTACTGCCATATAGGGCTCACAGAACTAGAGTTACGATGCATAACTAGCGCTTACAACAACGTCATAATTGCGCTCAGGACTGTGATTTTCAACATGTTTTTTAACACACTTCATTGATAAGACGGCTCCACTCTGTACAATTACATCAACATGTAATGAGACTACAAGCAATGCACTGGATTTCAAGTCAAATGTTTTACATTAACCCTGTGTACAAAGATGTTTAATGTTTATGTAACTTTGCACTGTGTTTACATACCAAAACAACAACAACATCATCATGTCCCTCTATACCAGCAGTCACCGGCCACTGCCATAGTGTGGTGGTGTTTACCTGCAGAAACACACTGCCCTCTTGCCGTAATTTTGCCGTTTTCACTGTTTGTTATTCAAACGTCCCCTTCTACCAAAAGAAACCGTGAAAACACCAAAATACAGCGAGAGGGCAGTGTGTTTCTGCAGGTGAACACCACCACACTACTCCAGACAGTGGCTGATAAATGCTGGTATAGAGGGGAAATGATGGGTAAAACAATGTATTTATTGTATTATTATGTAAATGGTGCAAAGTTACATACAGTACTATGCCTTTAAGTTGTTTTGTCCAGCAGGCTATAGTCAGAGCAGCAGCCCAAATCTCAACGTGTAATTGCAGTGTGACATGTTTGGGTTTTGACGGCTCAACAGGATATTTAAAGCTTTACGCACATTTACAACGTTTCTACACATTCTAACAAAACAAAAACAATGCAGTTAAAGGTAGGGTAAGTGATATTTTTTGTTAAAAAGGTTAATGTACTATATTCTGATAGTAATCATTGCTACAGAGCGTTTGTTCGGTCACAGGGGTCTCTCCAGCTCTTTAAACAGAATATAGTACATTTTTAGGTAGGTGACTACATTTAAGCCAATCAGGAGAGAGCACTGAAAATGCATTTTCTGTTTAATAAAGAGCTGGAGAGACATGGGAGCTCGACTTCTTTTACTGAACAAACACTCTATAGCAATGAGTACTATAAGAAAATAGAGTGCTATTTAACACTTATTTTAACCAGAGAGACAGAGAGAGACTTTAACCCATTAAGATCTGGAACGCATCTGTGTCACTTTAGATTTCTTTGGCTATTCAAAAATAGCAGATATACAAGCTCATAGCGTGGCACCGAGTGCAGCGCTTTTCAAAAAACTGTTAGGATTTAGAAAACATTTTTAAGAATCGTCTCAGGTCTTAATGGGTTAAGTCAAAAGTGGCTAGAAAAAGGCTTTAGCCTTTCGGTAGTCTGCACGTCAAACTCCACATCCCAAACTTTTCAGCGGATCGGATCAATTCCAGATTGCGTCTTCAAAGCGACTCGCTCAGGCACAGCCCCGCAAAGTCAAAACAACAAAGTCAGAAAGAAGGACCAGCGTGAGACCAATGGGTGTGTGTGTCCATCCCTTTTCCACCCCAAGGTCTTCATGAAGGTCATCCCTCTCCCGGCATGAGGCCACTCGGCCCCAACACCAAACCCTCTATCAAAATGTCAGCCAGTGTTAGCCAAAGACAAAGGTGAAGGGCGCCCGTGAAAAGCCCCGGCATCCATCTCCCCCACTGTCAGTTCCTCCTGAATGGGGCCTCCTCAGCTCTAATTAGGCCTGTTTATTTGTTGCCATGCAGAAACGGAGGGATGGAAGGAAAGAAAGAGAGAGAGAGAAAGAAGTGGAGGATAAAAAAAACAGGGAGATCAAGGAGGAGAGGGGAATTATCTCCTGCACAATGTGAGAGAGAGGAGCCTTGGTCGCCATCAAAGAACACAGACACACACTCACGCACGCGCGCACACACACACACACACACACACACACACACACACACACACACACACACACACACACACACACACACACACACACACACACACACACACACACACACACACACACACACACACACACACACACACACACACACACACACTATACACATAATCACAGAAGAAGCTTAATGCTCTCTGTTGAAAGTAGGGGGGGGGCACTGCAAAAAGGATGAGGAGGGGTTGATGGAGAGGAGAAGGATGTGTGAGTGAGTTTGTTTGTACGTGCGTGCGTGCAATGGCTCTGTCGTGACCAAGTGTTTTTCGCCTCCTCTACTTTTTGACTCCACAAAAGGTTTATTTGCCTGTGTGTGTGTGTGTGTGTGTGTGTGTGTGTGTGTGTGTGTGTGTGTGTGTGTGTGTGTGTGTGTGTGTCGCCTGGAGGTGTAATATTAGACACTAGATGCAGTAGCTCCTCTCCTCCCTCCCCTCTCTCTCTGTCTGCCTATCCTTCCCCTCTATCCCCTCTCTCTGCCGCCCGCGTCTCCCGGGCGAGCGAGGGCCTTCATTACCCAAACGACACCTTATCATTACCGGGCGAGGCGCGGTCCCAGACACCTAAAGCAACGCAAGCCACTCCATTTAGCACTGGAATCTTGTTCGACAAATTACCTTCTCCGCCACAAAGATGCCTTTTAGCGAATCAGAATCAAAAAACTACGCCCGAGAGACAGAGAGAGAGAGAGAGAGAGAAAGAAGAAAGAGCAGGGGAGTGAAAGAGAGAGAGAGAGAGAGAGAGAGAGAGAGAGAGAAGACGGAAGAGGAGAAAGATCCTCCTGCTCCCCCCCTCCCCCCTTGAGCAGGTATGCGCGAACCAAGCCTGAAGTCGATGACAAGTAAATTGGTCTCATTGGTTGCTCTGGTAACATTACACTCAAATGCCCCAAGGTCCGCACCTGATATTTCATTGTTCGAGGGAAAAATAACCTGGGTAATATAGGAGATATGGGGCGACATTTGAGATGACAAGCGTCAAAGAGGAAACAAAAAAAGTGGTCAGATATGCAAATCACCAGAAATGTCTTGACCAGGTGTACAGCACAAAGCAACCGGATGTGATCCAAGGCCAGCATATAGCACAAAGCAACCGGATGTGATCCAAGGCCAGCATATAACGACGGTTGGCTCAGACTTTAAATGCTATAAATGCCCAGATTTTTTTTTTCTTAGACCACGATGTAATTTAGATAGCGTGTTATTTATAGTCAGATGCTAGGTCCATTTACACGGTATCCTATAGTTCCATTGTACAGATTATCATTTTTGATAGTATATTGTTTTTTAGACTGATGCTAGGTTCTTGGTTAACCTGTGATCCTATAGTTTACTGAGACACTACACTGTCTCTCTGCATTTGATGTATGTGTTCACCTTGCTTATTGGCTCTATGCACAGCAGCCATATTGGACAGAAGTTGGGCCTCTTCCTTACTTCCTTCACAGGTATTACCAATGATACTAATTAAGGCTCTGTTCCATTTAGTTTAGCACAGTGGTTCTCAAACGTTTTAATTTCAAGGACCTTCATAACTCGGAGAGTGTACAAATGGACAGTTACACACCTGTAAGGGTTCATTTGGAATTGGAACCCCCTCAAGGAACCATGAGGGTCCCTGGACCACACTTTGAGACCCACTGGTGTAGTTGAGTGTTTCCAATGAGCCAACGTTGCACAATATCAGCACCCTGACTCTGTTTGAGCAGAATGGAACAGAGCCTTCATTAGTATCATTGGTAACACCCGTGAAGGAAGTAAGGAAGAGGCCCAATTTCTTTACAATATGGCTGCTGTGCATAGAGCCTATTGGGTTGCTCTGGATAAGAGCGTCTTCTAAATGCCTAAATTGTCAAATCGTCAAAGAGGGTATCAGTCCAGGGTAACTATGGATGGATGCATGCTTTTAACTCTTAACGAGTAACATGAGAAACATCAGCCTTGGTAATGACAGGTCACAAAATCTGATCTAAGATCACATTACGGCTCCAATCCCTAACGATAGCCATGAAGTAGTCAGTGAGATCTAACTCTCCAGTCTGTACTCAAAGGCTTAAAGACTCCATTTGAGGTGACATTAATGGTTTCTAACTCAAACCTGAAAGGATTGACCTGTATTCTATAGCAGGGGTCCTCAACAGGGGGTCCGGGACCCCTAGGGGGTCCTCAGAGTTACTACAGGGGGTCCGCCAAATCTTTGTGTGATATGATTTTTTTTGTTTTACTTTAACCACTTGAATCCTAGCATCCCTTTTCTGAGGAGAACTTTAGCCCCCAAAAAAGTATACCATATAGAGGGGGTCCCTGCTTCATGTCTCTCTCAGCTAGGGGGTCCTTGGCCCTGTTCTATAGCCTATTAACAGAACTACTGTACTTAGCAGCACAAATTTGCGAAAAACAGAATGAGCAGGAATTTGAATGAATTTAAGATATTCTTTCTCTCTCTCTTTCTCTCCCCCCACCCCCTGTCTGTCTCTCTCTCTCTCTCTCTCTCTCATATAAAGGAGTGATGTTTTAAGCCGGCCTGAAACTGAAACACAAAAATAAACAGTGAGACACGCTGGGTCGCAGCCACCACTTACGGCCCCCTCTGCTAAAGATTTTTTCCAGCATCAAAGGCTGAGCCAATCTGCATAGTTAATGCCTTCACTTCTTTCTACCCTCCCCTTTCCTCGAACTCAAAACAGCAAGGGGGGAGAGAGAGAGAGAGAGAGAGAGAGAGAGAGAGAGAGAGAGAGAGAGAGAGAGAAAGAGAGAGAGAGAGAGAGAAAAAAAAACGGGGGATTTTTCTTTTGCCGGCAATCTGGAAACACTCTCTAGTTAATTAAGGTTGATTGGAAATGAACCGCACAAACAAAGGGCAGCCTATGCCCTGACTATTATACCATGCATGCATGTGTACGTGTGCGACTGCACGCACGCACACACACACACACACACACACACACACACACACACACACACACACACACACACACACACACACACACACACACACACACACACACACACACACACACACACACACACACACACACCACACACACACACACACACACACACACACACGTATACACTCTAACCACCGTAGAAACTCCTGCCGGCACAAAAAAAAAAGGCTTGCCGTGTCCCCCCCTTTTCTCTCGACCCCCACTCTCTCGACCCCCCCCCCTCCTCCAGATTAAGGGAGCACACCGTCAAAGAATGTGTGACGACCTCCGCTACCACGGTGCAAAAAAAGAAAAAAGAAAAAAAAAACTTCCAGCAGCACTGATGTTATACAAAAGGCAAGAAGGTAATTAAGTTTGAAAGAATAGGAGCTCCTGCCACAAACAATGCAACAGTGTCTATGGGTCTATGGGGAGAGGGGGGGGGGGGGGGGATCGGACTGACGGAGAGAGGCAGAAAAGCCATTAACATTCACTGGTCGGGTGAGAGACAGAGAGAGACAGAGACCGAGAGAGAGATAGAGAGAGGAAAAGAGGGCAAAGGGGAACCATGGATGGTATTTATCTGTCTCTATGTCTCTCTCTCTGTGTGTGTGAGTGTGTGTGTCTGTCTGTCTGTCTGTCTGTCTGTCTGTCTGTCTGTCTGTCTGTCTGTCTGTCTGTCTGTCTGTCTGTCTGTCTGTCTGTCTGTCTGTCTGTCTGTCTGTCTGTCTGTCTGTCTGTCTGTCTGTCTCTCTCTCTCTCTCTCTCTCTCTCTCTCTCCATCTCTCTTTAAGCTGTCCATTCTTTTCATCAGTTTTTTCTTCCCATTCTCTCTCTTTTTCATTCCAGTCGCCCCCTGACATCTGCTTTGGAGCCCCCTTTCCCCGGTGTCTCTGGCCGCACCATTAGTGTGTCACTCGCACGCTCGCACGCACGCACACACACACATACACACACACACACGCTTACACCTACACACAACCTTTCATCTGGTTTGGAACCAGACTCCAGTCTTTTTTAAGTGTGCATAGCAGAGCTAGCTGTTACAGTCGACTCTACATATGCTGTCGGGCAGCAACCACGTATCTCCATATCTCAACGTTTTACATTTTTTTTCATAAATGAATGCCCTACTTCGTTGTACGAGAGTGTCACACGGAAGTAGCAAAAATAGCTGATCTACAAGCACACAACGTTGTGAGCTTGTAGATCGGCTATTTTCTAATACACGGGTTCTTTCCCCCCCTCCCCCATTTCCTGAAAAGGTACAGTTTTGGACATACAAGGTTTCCACCCGACAGTGACGATATCCTTTCTATCGTACCACCTGCGAGAGGTCAAGGCAAGGGTTAAGGGCACCAGTGCACGTGACGCGCATGCACACCCACACACACAGTTGCCCCATGCAAACATACTGTAGCACATGCACTGTTTTGCCACATCTCCAGCAAAGCAGTTTAACGCAATGAGCAGAAAAAAAGGTAATGTTATTTGCAGACGAATCCTAAGTGAGTGTGTGTACGTGTGCACATACACGCACGCATGCGCGCACACGCACACGCACACGCACACACACACACGCAAACACACACACACACCATAAGCAAACTGTCCCTCTCCCACGTGGTTGCAGCTAAGAAAGAGGTATTCATTGCTCATGCATGCGTGTGTGTGTGTGTGTGTGTGTGTGTGTGTGTGTGTGTGTGTGTGTGTGTGTGTGTGTGTGCGTGCGTGTGTGTGTGTGTGTGTGTGTGTGTGTGTGTGTGTGTGTGTGTGTGTGTGTGTGTGTGTGTGTGTGTGTGTGTGTGGACAGTGAAAAAGATCATGAGACACATTTACGTCAGACGAGGGAGTCGGACAAACCACCACTAATTTCACCGAGGAGCTCTTTTGAAGGGCGAGAGACACAGATGCAGAATGTGTGTGAAAGAGAGAGAGAGAGAGAGAGAGAGAGAGACAGACAGACAGACAGACAGACAGACAGACAGACAGACAGACAGACAGACAGACAGACAGACAGACAGACAGACAGACAGACAGACAGACAGACAGACAGACAGACAGACAGAGAGAGAGCGAGAGAGAGAGAGAAGATAGAGATGAAGACGAGAGATCATTAAGATATGATACAAGCTTGCAACTTTGCGTGCATGCATGCACGCGCATGACACCGTGTATATCTCTGGCACCGAGCAGTTGGGAGAAAGCAGCAGGCGCGATGCTAACTAATTGTGTGTCTCTCTCTCTCTCTCTCTGCTGCGCTACATGTTTAGCAATCTGCCTCTCTTTGTCTGCATCATCTCACCACAGATACACAGGGATTAGTGCTAAAATGATGACAACCTAATCCTTGATTTGCTCTGTGCTAAATAAATATTAATCTAGCGTAGGCTCATCATGGTGCTCTTGTAAGGTACAACATATACAATATGAAAGGGCTTAGCCGTTACATAAATCACGCTCTTAGCTTCAGCTCCGATGAGGCACACACACGCCATGAGCACCCAAAGCACACACACGCAGTCCATGTCCATTGGCTGTGTGCTTACACACACACACACACACACACACACACACACACACACACACACACACACACACACACACACACACACACACACACACACACACACACACACACACGCACACACATCCTGATTGCTATAAAACTGTGGGGGGGGGGTGTTTGGGGGGGTAGGGGGGGATTATTTGGCAAGTGAAATTAATAATCCCGCTAAATACAGAGCCTGAAAAAAAATAGAGTAAAAAACAGCACTGAACGGGCTGTTTTCTCTTGGGATGTGTGGAGGGGAATGAGTACAATTATTATATATATACTGGTGTTATTTCTAACCCCACTGACTCCCACACTGAGGCAGTTTGGCAATAAGCACTACTGGGAACATGCAAAATGAAAGCCAGCATTGCTGTCGACATGCACGTGCGCACGCACAGACGCACACACACACACACACACACACACACACACACACACACACACACACACACACACACACACACACACACACACACACACACACACACACACACACACACACACACACACACACACACACACACACACACCAAAACTGACAAGACTGTGGCAGCGCAGCGCAGAAGAGGTTAAACAAACACTGTCCACGTCAGTCAGGGATAGTGTGCACGGACACACACACACACATAAGTGCACGCACACGTACACACACATACATAAGTGAACGCACATACGCGCACACACACACACAGCAGGCTCTGACGCAAATATTTCACATTCACCTGGCAAATATAAAAGGCTGGTTTTACTGCATCAAACCACCATAGGTTCAGCTTCCACCACTTCTTTTCTATTTTTTTACTGCCGTGGTTGGGAAATAGTTTGCAACACCAGAAGTAAAATACTGAACTCCTTTTCATTCAGTTTTTTTTTATCTTAGTGCTGTATATCTCAAATAAGAGTACAGCAGGATAATAAGGATATAAAGCTTTATTTCTAGACTAATGCTCTCAGATATCCACCCGTTTTCTAACATTTGACACCAGTAGTGGACAAAGTACTCAACCTCAGTACTTGTGAGCTTGTAGATCTGCTATTTTCACTATATTTGAAACAGGGTTTTAATATCGCTTCATAATGTACTTTTTCCCTTCCTAAGTACTTTGAAATGTATAGTGGAATGAAAGTCACGAGTATCCAGAAATTCAGATACTCAAGTAAAGCACAGATACTCAAGAAATGTACTTGGAGTGCGCAGCACTCAAGTAAAAGTACTTTGTTACTGTCCACCACTGCGTCCAACAACACAACCCTGTCCAACTCATTCTGCTACAGTTGCATTTATTTAAGTTGGCTACAACTACAAACAAATGACGAGGTAACCAATCACACACCAGCGATACGACATAGTCCCGCCCACCGCCGCAGTGCCATTGGAGGGGCAAGCTGGCGATCAGTAACCATCAGCACAAATGAGGTAGCATCTAGTGGTGCTACAGCGATGTGGTTGCTGAGCATGGCATTATTATAGTGTAAGAGTAAGCTGACAGGGACATCTTGTCTCTCTCCTGTCTCTAAGTCAGCTAATTTATGTTTGCCTAACCTGTATTTAGCTCTCCAATTATACTGTCACACACACACAGACACACAGACACACACGCGTGCGCTCTCTCACACACACACACACACACACACACGCACACACACACACACACACACACACACACACACACACACACACACACACACACACACACACACACACACACACACACACACACACACACACACACGCGCGCACACACACACACATACATACACACACATACACATGCACGGCCAATGTCTGTGTTTTACATGTAATGTGCCATCTATTCAAGTCTGAATGGATCGCAATTTCAAATGAGCTGTGAAGGAACAGGACTTAAATGAAGGCAATGAAACAGACTAAGTATCTTAAGACATGAGAGAAGAGAAGAGAAGAGAAGAGAAGAGAAGAGAAGAGAAGAGAAGAGAAGAGAAGAGAAGAGAAGAGAAGAGAAGAGAAGAGAAGAGAAGATGAGTGGAGTACAGGGGGACAGACATGAGGCACCTTGTTAATTTCTCAGAGTCATTTCTTGGACATGATGGACAGTGTCTGTGCTCTCCTCCACGGGGCTAACAATAAAGTTTAGAGTTCAAACCCCGCTGGTTTGTAAAGGCCGTGCTTGGTGGGGATCATGCCTTGTTATTATCTTCATAAACATAATCATAGGGCAGGTAGTCCCGGCTGACGCCACAAGCTATGTGCCCCTTGCATAGCTACTCCCCAGCACTTTGTACAACACACCACAGAAAGATGCCATTAATGCATTGAATATTGTTTTCAAAATACTCCTGTCTTGTGTAAAAAAAAGAATGTACAGTAAAAACACATGTGAGCAAAGAAGGATGCACACACACACACACATGCATGCGCGCGCGCACACACACACACACACGCGCGCACACACACACACACGCACACGCACACGCACACGCACACACACACGCACACGCACACACACACACACGCACAGACGCACACAAAACACACACATAACATACCTCATGGCCTTCCGAGAGCTCGGATACTCGTGACAGGCCTAATTTCTGGACCAGCGAATTACTAATTAACTTAAGCTTTTGGGCTCTCTATTTAATTAGAGAGGTCTACAAATGAACTTTAGACCAAAGCCCATTTGCTTTTTAAACAAACCCCCATTTTCTGACAGCTGTTGTGAGTTTACCCTCTTCTCGCAAAAACCACAAGGAAAACACGGTCGTTATACTCCATGCCATGGCGGCGTAGCGGGGCCCTTTTTTTCTGGTTTATATACCAAGAGAGGGGAGAAGAGAAAAGGAGTGGGCCGGGGGAGGAGGAGGAGGGGGACACAAGTTGAAAAGTGTACGTTTTAATTGGATTTCACTACAAACAAACAAACTGTCAGACGTAATTATCGTGGTTTTTTAGATTACCGCCGCAATATTCTTTTATCAAATAAACACCATGTCACGCAAGGCTAGGGCAAAGCCGTTGACTGTGGAACTGCAGATCGTAATGGAGCCATTACCTTTTCCTCTGCTTGCCCAAGAAAAAATCACTGCTATTAGACATTAAGAGACACAATGACACATATGTGTGTGTAGTGTATGGCTAACGCACAACATCTCACTGAAATATGGACAAAGAAAATATCACATAACTGCAGTGACTGGTGAATTATCAACGTGAAATAGAGGTGTGTGTGTGTGTGTGTGTGTGTTGCCTTGCACTTTAGGTTATACAGCCAGGCGACCATGGAGGTCATTGACAAGGCAGCTGAGGACCAGACTCAGCAATCTTCTCACGCACGCACACACGCACACCATTTAGATACAATGCAAGGCACACACATTGCACTTTTTTTCTCCATGATAATCATTGTGTGTGTATGCGCGCTGGTCTTCCAAAAACACACGTGTGTGTGTGTGTGTGTGTGTGTCTCTGTGTGTGTGTGTGTGCCTTTTGTTTTTAACATTCCAACACGGTACAGGCCTGAGTGGCTTTAACAAGCCAAAAAAAGAACACAGGACTATCCATCAGCGCACCGTGACAACTGTTTAGCTATTGTATTAAAGCAAAAGAAAAAAGACCATTCCCAGACATAGTTTGGTTACTTGGACGATTCGGCCAAGACCTTCCTATATATCTGAGTCCCATCTGGTCTGGGACAGAACCCAGTCATAGATAGACCCCCCCCCCCATCCCTCTGTGTATTTAGTCTAGAGGGGCAGGGAGCAGATACATCAGTGGAACCCAGTGACAACACTGACCCTGGTAATACTGACAAGTCCATAAACAGGAACAACCCTCCCTCTGTTCTGGTCTTCCTCTTTACTGTCACTCATATATATATATATCTCACACACGTATATATAATATATATACATACATACATACATATATATATATATATACATATACATATACATATACATATACATATACATATACATATACATATACATATACATATACATATACATACATACATATACATACAGTATACATGTACATATATATATATATATATATATACATATATATCACACATACAGTATATACTAGAGGTTCAGGCCGGCCCTCACATCTAGAGTCCGGCCGCTATGTAGCCCTAACACCTATGTCGCAACGCTGATCCGATCCGACCAGTATGCCCATATATGGGCGTATCAGAGGCACCCAGGAGACACATGCGCAAAGCGGTGTTGTTCATCATCATCATCCAATTTTTTGGGGGATGAATAAAAAACGACACATCTAATATTACATGGTTTCTGTTGTGCCTGACCCCATCCATGTTGAAAATCTCCATATATGTGCATTTGGAACGGTTTCTGTTGTGTCTGACATCAGTGCATGTTGAAAATCTGCATATATGTGCATTTGGAAAAGAAAAACGCACCCGGAGTAGGCTAGCTAGACTCACCAGGATCATCGACCCCTTGTCTGTGCCCGGCACGAACCCCCATGCTGTTAAATGCCCTCAGATCAAAGCCCTCAAATCTCCCAGAATTCAACTTTTTTTCCGGAGCCGAGGGAAGCGGCATTTGTATCTTTGATGAAGCTCATCTATTTTTTTAAAGTGACTTATACGTTTTGGTTTGATTTCCTCAGCTCTGGGCTTGTGTAACTCAGCCCAGAATAGAAGAATATAATCATAATATATTTAATAATAACAATAATAATAATAATAATAATACATGATAAAAACCATGATACTCAAAAGATGAGATTCTCACTCAATTACACGGCGGGTAAATAAATTCATAAGCTCATGATGTCTCATTACGCAGTTTGTTTAACCCCCAACAGTTATGCATAATTAATACGCTTCTTATTCCCTAATGAAGGCTGCCAACAGCCTTGATATCCATCCGTACACCATCGCCGGTAGGAATAGCACGCACACGCCAATCAACATCATTGCATGGAATGTTAATGAGAGCAAAGAGGTGACATCAACCAGTGTATCTAAGGGCTCCACATGTGGGCAGTGTTGATTTCGTCGACTAAAACTGTGACCACGAAATTTTTTCGTGGACTACCTTTTTTCACTGACCAAAACTAAATGAAAACCAAATAAAAACTAAGCTATGATGACTAAAACTAAGACATAGTGACAATTTTGTCAACAAATAAAAACTAGACTAAAATGTTAGTGAGGGACTAGTGGAGAAGAGATCCAGAAGAACTACAAGACAAGTCATTTTATGTTTGGTTGCGCTCAGGTGCTGCTCTGAAGATAGCAGATCTACAAGCTCACAACGTGTCGTGCTGCGACGCGTTGTGAGCTTGTAGATCTGCTATTTTCAGCATGCAACCAAGTGTAAAATCAGCCATTACCACGCCATCAAGGCAGCGCCAAAATACATTTTAGTCATCTAAATCGACTGTAGATTTAGTCGACTAAAATCTTATGATATTTAGTCGACTAAAACTAGACTAAAACTAAAACATTTCAGATGACTAAAATATGACAAAACTAAATGGAATTTTATTCATAAGACTATGACTAAATAAAACTAAATCAAAATTTGCTGTCAAAATCAACACGGCTGGTGGGCCACAAGGATAT
Source organism: Gymnoscopelus braueri (assembly GCF_963280865.1). Classification (NCBI taxonomy): domain Eukaryota; kingdom Metazoa; phylum Chordata; class Actinopteri; order Myctophiformes; family Myctophidae; genus Gymnoscopelus; species Gymnoscopelus braueri. The sequence continues at coordinate 47,585,582 of NC_137623.1, read as the reverse complement.
ATGCAAGTGGGACCCCAAATAATTGGTAAAACACTCACATTGTAATGATAATATAACATTAACATTAAAAAGTGATATACCAATAAATAAGAAGTTACAAAGTATACTTCCATTGATCCGAGCACAATTGTTGGAGCACAATCAATTGATTGATCGTTAAAGTAAACCAGCTGTGAAAACACTTTTTCGAGATTTTCAAGAGGGCCCTAATCGAGAAAAGGTTGAGAACCTCTGTATTAACCTTATTTTCCATTAATGTGTGCACGCACACACACACGCACTCACGCACGCACGCACGCACGCACGCACGCACGCACGCACGCACGCACGCACGCACGCACGCACGCACGCACGCACGCACGCACGCACACACACACACACACACACACACACACACACACACACACACACACCACACACACACACACACACACACACACACACACACACACACACACACACACATTCCTCTTGCTAGCCATCTTTGGTCTAAGAAAGTTGAATAGAAGAAAAGGAATCTCACAGTAATGAGTGTAGTCAGTTCTCTTCTAAACAACCTTGGGACAAAACTTTTTACTCATTCAACATTGTTTCTTCTTTTTCTTTCAATCTAGTTTCTACTGGAGATACTGTAGTGTATATAATATGTGATAGTTTTTTTTTGTTAGTTTTTTTTTGCCCTGCCAGGTTTGTGTAGACATGGTTATGAAAACAGTTTTTGAAGGCAATCGATAAGCTGTGGCATGGCAACCTTTTGTACTATCTGCTGCTACTCTGTTTACAAGCGGAGCAAGCAATGTGCAGCCTGGAACCCAAGCCCGCTGGACACTTTGTTTACCATGAGCACTATAAAGGTTTAACCCGTTCAATCCGGGAACGCATCAACAAATGTCTTCTAAATCCTAACAGTTGTCTTGGAAAACGTACGTATGTGTTGCTATAATATCAGTGGTGCGTTACAAATGTTTGCTTTAAGAAATATATATATATTCAATGATTTGCACACATTTTCACAATAAAAAAAAAGCAGATCTAGAAGCTCGTAGCGTGGCACTCGCTATGAGCTTATAGATCTGCTATTTTTTTTATAGCCAAATAAATCTTAAAATGACACAGACACAGCCTTTCCCTGGGCTTAATGGGTTAAGGTACTCTTAGTTCTTAACTGTATTAGTAATAGTATTTTTCTTATGTTTCATGGTTGTTTGTATATAGTCTGTTGGGTGTTCTCTATGTATCATAGTGGACCACAATGCAAACAAGGTTTGGCTTTTTTTTGTGTCAAATCCACATTGCCGCTTTTTGAACTGGTGACACTGTTGGGAGGCTGAATAAGTGTCCTTCACAGCTAAGTGTGGGGGGGGGGACAATAAGTATCCACAAGTTAACAGCCATGTCTCTTGTAAACGTGGAAAGTGAACTGCGTAATGACAATCAGTAAAATAAGGTTTTTTTTATCAGCAAGAGGATGGGAGTTTCTCGTCGGGTTCAGGTTGCCCAACACTTGTTTAGTTTGGCATTAACATCCTGACTCTCCCGTTCACCCCTGCCTGTCAAAGAGGGAGGGGGGGAAAGGCTAATACGGAGACAAGGCACATACGAGAAAGAGATACACAGAAAGACAGAGAGAGAGAGAGAGAGAGAGACAGAACGAGTGTGTAAAAGCCAGAGGCAACGTGAGAGAAGGAGAAGCGCGAGAGAGAGAGCGAGCAGAGGATTCATTCCACACTAGCCTGTCTTATTTGACCTAAACCTGAGTATCCCAGCCATCCAGCCCCCCCGGGCCCCTAGGAGCACAGATCAAACACGAGGAGTCCTCAACACACCGCCACCAATTGTTCTTCCACCCTCCACTTTGAAATTGAAAAGAATAAACATATTATCCCAGAACGAAACAGCCGAGCCCTGCATGTTTTTCCACGGCCCAATATCCTGTGCGAGGAGAAAGAAGGCCCATGCAAAACAGGCAGGGAGCCTGAGAACTGGACGGAGCTGGAGCGCACAGAGGAAAGAGAAAAATCCCCCTTTCTTTCTTTCTTTTTTTTTCTCTCTCCCCTAAGAGACTGACGGAGGCATGGTGAGCTGGGAGAGGCGAGAGAGAGAGAGAGAGAGAGAGAGAGAGAGAGAGAGAGAGAGAGAGAGAGAGGAGAGAGAGATGAGAGAGAAGATAAATGAGAGAAAGACAGAAAAGAGAGAGAGAGGGAGAGAGAGAAAGATACATGAAGAGAAAGAGAAAGACAGACAGAGAGAGAGAGAGAGAGAGAGAGGGAGAGAGAGAGAGAGAGAGAGAGAAAGAGAGAGAGAGAGAGAGAGAGAGAGAGAGAGAGAGAGAGAGGAGAGAGAGAGAGACAGAGAGAGTAACGCAATCCTGACTGGCGGGGGCCCAACAGCAACAAAAACATTTAGATAACCACGCTCAATAATGAATGATTTCAATGAGGACAAAAATTACATTTCCTCCAGATAACATGCTCCCTTCCCATAACAGGGCCGACAGAGCCCAGAAAGCCCACGTCACGTTTTCTACAGCCGGGCCCGTGTTGCCGTGCCGGTATATATACGAGTATCGCTGTTATGGGCAGGGATTGTAAGTAACTTTATTAGTATCCTTTTACGTTTGCCAGAGACACAGGTTTTTACGGGGCTTGTAGCCAGATAGACCTGGCACGCAGAGAGAGAAAGCAAGAGAGAGAAGAAGAGAGATCGAGAGAGAGAGAGAGAGAGAGAGTGAGAGAGCGAGAGAGGAGAGAAGAGAGAGAGAGAGAGATAGAGAGAGAGAGAGAGAGAGAGAGAGAGAGAGAGGAGAGAGAGAACTACAGGCCAGTCTGTGACATCTAGACTGAGCCTCTCAGCTGGGAAGAGCTACAAATCACAGTCCAGGCTCAACAAGGCCTGGTTATACTTTGCATGTGCGTGTAGCCGCGGCGAGGGTCTGTACATACATACATGCTGCTATTCGGTGTCTGCAACGTGCATATACGTTCCACACACATGCACGCTACAAATCAAATGGCCCAAAAATCTGCCGCACATATACTTCCACGTCTGCCTGCACTCACTGCTACACTCTTTCATCTCCTCCGATTGTCACGGAGATTTCTCTTGCAAGTATCGGAACACATTTAACTATTTAGAGTTACACAGATACGGGTATAGTGAGTGACGATCTCCTCACTCAACCTCCTCACTCAGATGTATTATAGCGGCCATTTTGCTTTTCTGGCACATGTTGCTAGTCTGCGTATAGAAAATCGGGGAGGCACTTGAATGTCCACGGCACGGACGGTGAGCTGGTGACAAAATATCTGTCAGGGGACCTGCCTAGAGCCTAGGTTCTCAAAGTGGGGTCCAGGGACTATCAGGCCAGCTGGGTTCATTGATGGGGGTTCTAAATTGACCCTTACAAGTCTGTGACAGTCTACGAAATGGAACCAAATGGTTCCATTTCGTACACTGTCAAGAGTTAAGGGGGAGTCCTTGTAATTTAAGGGTTTGAGAACCGCTGCCCTAGCGCACTGCTTCTCAAACATTTTCATGTCAAGGACCCCCAAATTGACACTTCATAAGCCCGCGGACCCCCAATTGAAAAGATACGCCAGGGACCCCCATAAGAGAAGATTTTTTTATGGCTCTAGCAGTGATTCTCAACCATTTTAATTTCAAGGACCACCAGTTTGACATGCATTAGGCTACGGACCCCCATTAATGGCATTTCTATCTCTGGACCCCAATTTATATCATAAAATCAATGTTAATTTAACTCTGAGAGGGCCATTTGGTTCCATTTGTACACTCTCAGAGTTAGAGACCCATAAGGGTCCATTTGGTTCCTATAACTATCCATCATTTAGCTGGGGACCTCCTGGAACTCCCTCAAGGATCCCTGGGGGTCCCTGGACCTCAATAGAGAACCAATGCCCTATCGCGGACCTCCGCAGCGGCTAGGCGGTTTGCGGGAAGTAATAATGTGGCCTTCAGACTCCACCAGGCAGGGTAGTGGCTCAAGTGATGGTATTAGTCCAGAGCGACACTCAGTTTCACACAACACAGACACACACACAGACATAACCAAGCGATCACAAGCTGCACTGCACTTGATCTTCACAGGTGGCGTGGGTCACTCTAAGAACACTATAACCCCCCTTCCCCCCCACACACACACCCCCCATCCCCATCCCCAGTCCACCCACACTCCACGTCCTTTTCACAGGTGTGAGTGTGTCGAGTCGATCGAGGATGAAAAGCAGGGAAATAATAAAGAGCAAGGAATGATTCAGAGAGAGTGAGTGCACGGTGTGCATGTGCGTGTGTGTGTGTGTGTGTGTGTGTGTGTGTTGTGTGTGTGTGTGTGTGGTGTTGTGTGTGTGTGTGTGTGTGTGTGTGTGTGTGAGGTAATTTTGAGGTATTTTTATACTTTACTGGAGTATTTCCAATTTGCAGTACTTTTACTTCTGCTACCACTACATCTCAGAGGGCAATGTTGTACTTTTACTCCGCTACAATTATTTGAAAACTTTAGTTATTAGTTACTTTGTAGATTTTGATTATTATTACAAAACATACACTTCAACCCTATATACATTTCGGACATTTGAAAATAGCCGATCTAACAAGCTTACAATGCGTAACATTTAGTACTTTTTCCAGCACTGGTCGGTGTAACTTGTATTATTATACTTGTGAGGGTCAAACATGTTTTCTGGTAGTAGAATTATAGAATTAACGATTATAGGAAAAGATTCAGGGTGGGGGTTAAGGTAAGGATTATAGGCATTAGAGGCAGCGCCATGCTTTATGTGAGCTTGTAGATCAGCTATTCGTGGCTTTAGGGTTATGATAAACAAAATGTCTTAAAATCCCTGTCCAACTTTTTTTTTACGTCCTCAAAAGTATAGTAATACTGTGTGTGTGTTGTGTGTGTGTGTGTTGTGTGTGTGTGTGTGTGCGTGTGTGTGTGTGTGCGAGTGCGTGTAATTTTTTGTCCTCTGGCACGTTTCCTCCTCGTCATTAGCATATGAAAGGCGAGGGAAGGCGTGCAAAAGGTCACCGAAAGAGGATCCTGTCCAATGAGAGACAACAAAAAAACAGGCCACTCCGCTCTTTGTGGCGTTCCATGTTCACTGCACCCCCCCATATACCCCAGATACCCCCCCCCCCCCAACCCCAACCCGGACATTTCCATACACCAGATGTAATAGCTGACCATGACGGTTGATCATAAATCTCACCACCCAAGACCGGTCAGGTCGCACGCAATTTAGGGCCAGAGATTTTTACCACACGCACTATGGACAAAATATCACAATATGTTTAACTCAATATTCTGTAGTAGACAATTTCACAAAATATTTATACACAATGAGATTTCTTTATAAATAATAATCAATGATGTCTGTATAATATTAAATAGAAACAGCTATAGAGCAAGTAAGGCAAGTTCAGAAATGCACTGTTAATGTAGCCTTTAAAAGCAGGAAAGATATGCCATATCAAAAAATCCAAGATATCTAGTCTCATATCAAGGAAGATATGCCATATCAAAAAATCCAAGATATCTAGTCTCATATCAGACAATATCAATATCGTTGTGTGTCGGGCAGTAACCTCTTATCTCCATATTTTAACTTCTAATGTTTTTGTTTTGTAAATTAATGCCATACAAGCTCCAAACGTGCCCGCAAATGCCTTGTAGATCTGCAATTTCTTTGCTATAATTCTAATCCGGAAAACGGTTTTCGTGAGGTTTCCACCCTCGACAGCGGTGATATACATGTGCCACGCATGCACATACGTTGCAAAGAAACGCACCTGCCATGCTGTGTACCCAGTAACACAAATCCGCAATTCCCCCCTACTTAGACGATATCCCTCGAAACCCCTCGCCAAACATCTCAATAAAAAGGTGGAAACATCAGCCCCTGAACCGGTGTGTAGTAGTTGTGGAGCTTCCTTCCCCATGTAAATGCTACCTTCCAGTCACATGCAATGCACTTCATAATTGCACACTCCAGTGCTTTGGGGGCTGTTGTTTAGTATATACATGGGAGGCTTAGGCAGCCGGCCGGGGAGTTTACCGGTCTCCGCGGCAGTCGACTCTATTATCATACACATTACCTCACGTGACAGCTGCCATCTGCAGGCATCCATCCACACACAAAACGGGGCAGGAAAACACCCGTTCCCCCCTGTTTCCGGGGGTCCGGAGCGTCGTCTCTCTCGACCAAATAAAACAAAAACACGGTCTATATCTCTCTCTCTCTGTGTGTGTGTGTGTCTCTGTACCGGCAATCTGAGACCGGACACAGGGAGGTAACCCAGAGGGAGAGAGAGAGACGAGGGAGGGAGGGAAGGAGAGAGAGAGAGAGAGAGAGAGAGAGAGAGAG
>NC_137623.1:47569199-47576699 GCF_963280865.1 Gymnoscopelus braueri | reverse complement strand
ACACACACACACACACGCAATCCAAAACCACCATAAGTAAAATCTAAATCATCCACCCTACTTTTTTCTCCATGTCTTTGTATTTTTGGGGTTTTACTTGCCAGCGTGTCAGATGTGCGTTCTGCTATATAACCTTAAAATAAAAATAAATAAAAACACTACCATCTATGGGAAATGGAAGTGATTGAGAAGAGAAGAGAAGCGGGAGAAAGCGTAAAAAAAAAGAAAGAAACGTCACACTCACAGTCAAATACAATTGACACAAATAATGTCTGTCTGCCTGCCTGCCTGCCTGCCTGCCTGTCTGTCTGTCTGCCTCTCTGTCTGTCTGTCTGTCTGTGTGGCTTTCCTGGTTGTTTCAGTGTCACACTAGGGCTGAGAAACGACGTGATAGCAGAGGTATCTCGTTTCATCCGCTCGCTCGCTGCGTTCGTCCATCTTGTATTAAATGCAGAAACGCTGGATATGTTCACAACGGTGATACGACTCCATGCAGCCCGGCCACGACCGCAAAGATACTTTAGTCATCTGAGATGTTTGAAGGAGGCAGAAACATCTACATGACCCCCCCCCCTCCTGTGTGTGTGTGTGTGTGTGTGGGGGTGTGTATGTGTGTGTGCGTTTGTGTGATAATGGTGGACAGGCAGTTGTGCTTTTCACATCATAAATGGCCGTGAATTCAAGAGGAGGACGCCAAAGCCTGATTTATAGTTGGTTATAATATGCCTGTGTTTTTCGCACTGATAATAGCAGAGCTATGACGCATTGGGAGCTTGTAGATCTGCTATTTTTGGGTGTATATAATACCAAGTATAAATCAGGCATGAGCAGTTTTGCTACAATTATAGGACTCTTTTGTTGTCCCTCTCTCTCTCTCTCTCTCTCTCTCTCTCTCTCTCTCTCTCTCTATCTCTCCATGTCTGTCTGACTGTCCCTCGCTCATGCTCACTCTATCAAAGGGTATGTTATCCACTTGAACCCCAGCATCCATATTCTGGGGGGGGGGGGGGGGGGGACACATAAGCCAAAAATAGCAGATCTACAATCCTGTAGATCAGCTATGTTGGGGGAAGATGTTTGGTATATGGAGTGAAAAATGAGCGTACTAAGTACCTACAGTTGTAGCTCAGGTCTGTTTTACTGAGCATAGAAGTGGTTAAAACAGTCAGCCTCCGCTGTTTCAGGCTGAATGGAAGAGAAATCCCCTTGCACACAAAGTATGAAATATACACCATAGTGCCACAGCCATACACACACACGCACAGAAGCACACGCACACACACACACGCACACGCACACGCACACGCGCACACACACACACACACACACACACACACACACACACACACACACACACACACACACACACACACACACACACACACACGCACGCACACACCAGATGGCACAGGAAGGAAGATTAAATAAACACACACCTAGCAGACAGACGTCTCTCTGTGCACTGTCCCTTAATGAATGTGTGTGTGGAGCCACACGGGTGCAGACTCATTCGCTGGACTGTCAATAAGACGTAGCATTATGACTATGTTAATACAAAACCCCCAGTAATCATACACACACACACACACACACACACACACACACACGCAAGCCAGATGTTATATTGCGCAGAGGAGGAAAGCTGGTGTCAATGGGCTCCTATATGCAAAAAGATAAAAAAATAGAATAAAAGAAACGTAGCAGCAAGAAGAAGAAAAATGTTATAGCGGTCGAAGTGTGTAGTAAGCTCTTCCATGCGCTCAACCGTGACGCTTGGTAATGCAGGTTTGGATGTAGACCTCTGTGTGGTGTGCGTGTGCATGTGTGTGTGTGCGTCATCGATGGGGGGGTGAAGGGGGTGGCGGAGGGGGCTCCCCTTCACTAATACCCACTACTCGGATTACCACAGCGTCTTAAGTATTCAACCGGACCCATATTTTCCCTTTCTGGCTTTTTAGCCAAATTAGCTGTCTTTACAGTGTAAAGCAGAATATAGCCCTCCTTACTAAAGGCCTATGGGGATCCACGCACACCGACTTAAAAATGCAGCGATAGCCTTGTTGCAAAGCTCCTCTCTCTCTCTCTCTCTCTTTCTTTCTCTCCATTTATTTCTCTCTCCCTCTCTCTTTCTCTCCCTCTCCCTCTCTCTCTCGCTCCCCTCTCTCTTGCAGCAAAAGGCTCCTAAATCAACCGGCCTCCTCTATTAGACGGGAGACTTATTGAGGTAGAAACCATAAAAAATGAAGAAGGGAAATTTAATCCCTGAAATATTGATTTGCACATTAATATCAGATAGGCAGAGGGCAATCTAGCCGGGTGGAAATGACACATTGTCGACCCCTAGGAGAGGCTCGAGCCAATCTTCTAGGCTGCATGTGTCGGGTGCCCAGGAGTTATAGGACAGGCTCATCCCCTGCCTGCCTGCCTGCCTCTCTCTCTCCGTGTCCCTCTCTCTCTCTCTCTCCCTCGCTCCCCCCTTACTATCCTCTCCTCCTCCTTCCTCAAAACCCCCTCATCCATCCATCCCTCTCTCTGCTGCTCCCTACGTCCCCCCCTACACACACACACACACACACACACACACACAGAGTTTCCGAGGGCCCCTTAATGAAGGCTGTGAAGCTGAAATGCATTAGGGTTTAATAATCAAGAAGCATCTTAAAGCCAACAGCTATTGTCCCCCCCCCCCGCCCCACACACACACACACACACACACCCCATCTCATCCGTTGCTAATGGTAAAATGAAAAGTGTGTGCTGCTTTAATAACATGCAGAGAAGTAGCCTACAAGCACGCGCACACACACACATACACATGCACACGTGTCACGTGTGTGGGCGTGCACGCATACACATGCGCGCGTACACACACACACACACACACACACACACACACACACACACACACACACACACACACACACACAGACAGACATACACGCCTTTGCTATTAAGATCATCTCAGAAAAAACAAACAAAAACAAGAGGCCTTCTTTTGCAAACATAAAACTCTAAATCATCTCGTTTGTAAGACAGCAGAAAAAAATAATAGCCTGTATACAAAATTATTCAGCCACTCCAGTGTGAGATAACAATGTCATTTACTGATGAAATTCCCTGCAATTAGATAGTGTCATCTTTTCTCATAATTTCACTTCTGTCTGTTTTTTGTTGTTTTTGTTTTGTTTATTACTATGGGCCTTTAATCATTTTTGTAATGTGATGCAGAATTTGAAGGAAATGTAATTAAATATAATGGGCCAGACACTAGCTCTGCCACACACACACACACACACACACACACACACACACACACACACACACACACATACACACACACATCTAGCTCAAAATCACCAAGGGTCGGAAGTGTATCGTTTTAATCACATTTATCTGATTTAATTCAATACATTTTAATTGTTTAATAATCAAAACTGTGATTTACCACGTTTCCCTAAATGTAAACATCAAATATAGTCTATAACTAGGCCTTCAGTCAACACATAACAAATAATAATAATGAATGATCAAAATAATCATCATCATCATAATTTAATAATAATAATTTACATTGGAAAATGTAAATAGCATTATGAAGTATTAACAGTCCACATTTGATCAAGTCCAATAATCCAGAAAATCTCGTATTTCCATAAAAAATGGTGCTCATCATAATCCAAACCTATAACTAAAAAGAACAACCATCTAAAAGTGTGTTGGAGGGGTGGAGGGTGGGACAATAACATATATTTAGTGGATTCAATAAACAAATGCAGAAATCCGTAGGAAAATGTCGGAAAAGCCGTATATATACAGCCCTGTATAAATAAAATTCTCTCTTCAGTTTATTCTAGCCTAGGCTATAATACAGCACATTCGGGAGTCTCTCTCTCTCTCTCTCACACACACACACACACACACACACACACACACACACACACACACACACACACACACACACACACACACACACACACACACACACAGAGAGAGGGAGAGAGAGAGACACCGGTCCGGTACATACCCAGGTTTAAGACTGGCTCGCCTCTCGCCGAGGCTTTTCTCTCTCTCTCCCTCTCCCTCTCTCTCTCTCTCTCTCTCTCTCTCTCTCTGCTCTCAATGCAAGCGATCGATGTCCCTGTCACTGTCGCGTCCCAATCCGAGCCAAGTCTCTCTTACCTCACAAAACCAGCCATCAGGCGAAAAAACAGCCAAGAACTCCCACCATCCGCCTCCTCCAGCTCCTCTCTCTCCCCCCAAAAAATATTAACACAAAACAATAGCCATGGACATGATCGCACAGAAGCTGCTGCAACAATCATCCACCTCGCAATAGGAAAAGGATGGACAATTCATTATGACGGAGAAATTATGACCCCCCTCCCTCCCCTCAACCCCCCACTCAAGCGAGAGAGAGAGGGGGGGGGGACGGATCTGATTATTATAAGGCAATGGAATGGCACCGAAGTTAAAACAAATATATACATATATGTATCATGCAAGAGTTATTATCGGCACCTCATCAGACATCTTCCCAATCGTGTTGTTTTTCATGCCAAAGAGAAAAAGAAAAAGCTATATGAATCCAGGAGTTGCTGCTTGCTTGCTGCATATGGCTCCATCAGCCTCACACACTGTCTACCCCGCAGATCGCGCTCCCTTCCTGGGCGACACAGACACCCACGGCTCGGTGGGGAGACGGCTTTTACACGCAGCAGGTAAACGACACTTTGGGGGGAGAGGAGAGGAGAGGAGAGGAGAGGGGGGGGTATAATCTAAACGTGCTGCTTGTGTAATAACGCATTTATGATCAAAAAGGGCGTTTTTGTTTGTTTTAAAGAGAATTCTACAACACCAATAGAGATGGGAAATGATCACCTCCCTCCTCGGCTATGATTATGATTATTGTTGCGAACCATTCCATTTAAAATGTCAAAATACTCCCAAATTGTCGATACACACTTGTACACACAGTGTACTACACGTTCACTTACTACACAACAGTAGTTCACTCTATACACTCGCTGTCAATGTGTCCATTTGTAACTCTGAGAGTGTATAGCTACAAATGTAACCAAATGGACCCATGGTTACATTGTTACATTCACAGCAGTACAAGATAGTCTAGGTGCAGATGCATTAACCAGAAGGACATTATTGGACATTATTGCAACAATCGGTTGGTTCGAGGACTGTCTGTAAGGTAAGGTAAGGTGGGCTACGGTACGGTGGTCGAGGACTGTCTGTATATAAGGTGGGCTACGGACGGTATGGTATGGTCGGTGGTCGAGACACCATGAAAACCCTCGGGCTGCGGTTTGCACTGCACGTACAGCCTCGATGGCTTGGGAAAAACGAGGCGAAAAAACACGTTTGACATGAATGGATGTCCGAGGCGATCATCGGACTTCGTGTTGGAAAACGCAGCGCTATACAAAAAGAGCCACAATAATGGACACACAGTCACACACGACAAGGGTTCCCTTTGTTGTAAAAGGGTGTAATAATCAGCTTTATGGCCACTAAACAACCTTAGAATATAAACTTTGAAGTGAACGCAGGTTTGTGGGTCCAGAGACTATAGCAGGCTATGGGCTCGATGTCTATTAGTCCATCGCGCGGCGTCGCTTGCCGATCTAGACCACGATCTAGCCGACAACGCGTCGCCTGTTGTCGGCTAGATCGTGGTCTAGATCGGCAAGCGACAGGCGGTATTTTGAAAAAAGCCTGTAAACCTCCGCGATCGAAGCTATAGCCAACTCCAGGCTATCTATCTAGCACCCTGTCAGTCAGTTCAGCTTCAGTCGCTTGTTTAGTGCCTTGTTTAGTCGGCTAGATCGGGTCTGATCGGCAAGCGACAGGGAGTATAGGATAATAGGCTAAAAATGCCTATATTAAACCACCCGCGATCGCGGACAGTTCGTTCGTTCGCGTCAACGCCTCCGATTCGAGGCTATGGTATAGCCTCTGTCAGTTTCAGTTCAGTTCAGTCGCTTGTTTATTGTAGTCAAAAGCTCCACAAACACCACAGAACACACACCACAGATCTACGAGCTAAAACCCATTACATCGTCCGCATCCAACAACAACACCTGTTATGATCCGATGCAATCCAACAACACACACACAACCCCGTGGCAAAAGCGTTTCTCGGCGGATCGAGGAGATCCGCCGCCGAGAAAGAAAGATAATCGATCGATATACTCGACCCTAAATTTAACACCATCCGCGACCCCATGCTCAATAAAAGTTAAAGGGAGGACCGAGGAAGAAGAAGAGAGGAGAGAAGAGGAGAAGGAAGGAAGGAACAAAAACTTACTTTTTTAATCCCCCAGCCCCGTCCACACGCACTAAGATCCGCTCCGTAGAAGAATCTCTTTTTGGTTTTGTTTTTAGAATTAAAAAAACAACACAAAAAAAAAAAGTCACATCCAAAAAAAGTCGCGTTTAGAATTTGACAACAACCAAAAAAAAGGGCGAAGAAAAAAAACAACAGGGAAAATAATAATCCTCCAACTTTTATGACTGGTGGTGGTGGAAAAAAAAGGAGCAAAAAAAAAAAAGACACAAATGTCAAAGCTGTTTTTTTAAGAGAAAGCTGTGATCCTTTCCGTTGGGTTTGGGTCCCGTCCCGTATCGTTCCTGTCCCGGTTTCCCCCCCTAACGGTCGGTTAGAAAGACGTGGTGTCCGACGGCAGTGCGGGTCGGTTGTGACTGACTGTACCGGAGCAGGAGAGCAAAGGGAATGAAAATCCGATATGTCTTTATTCTGCTAATTATTATCGTTTTAGCCCCCTGTTTAAAAAAAATGGCTGATTAAGTTGAGTGCGCATGTCTTTGTGCCGTGTGTGTGTGTATGTGTGTGTGTGTATGTGTGTGTGTCTGTATTCCCGATATGCACTCTGGGAATGGAAGAGAGAGGGCGAATGAGAGAGAGAGAGGGAGGGAGGGAGCAAGAGAGAGAGAGAGAGAGGGAGAGAGAGAGAGAGAGAGAGAGAGAAGTGTAATTAGTGAGTTGATCAACAGTCTCCACATTGCAAATGTGACGCGCCCGCGCCGGAGCCCCTGTGCGCGCACGCACGTACGCACGCATGCACGCACGCACGCACGCACGCACGCACACACACACACACACACACACACACACACACACACACACACACACACTGTGTGTGTGCGTCAGAAGCTCAGAACGGAACCTAAAATGATCTAATGAGGAAAAAATCTTTTCTAGGGTTTTATGTTTTTTATTAAGGCCGAAATGATAATGTAAGAACAATGAAACGGCTTCACCATAACAGGCTCTTTTGAAAATAGCAGATCTACAAGCTCACACTGCATGGCATCAAGAGGCATTGTGAGCTTGTAGATCTGCTATTTAATGTTTTAATGTTTTAATGTAACAGGCTGGGATGACTTTTGATATGATAATATAATGATAATGATATTGTAAGAACAATGAAATGGTTTCACCATAACAGGCTAGCATGACTTTGAAAG
>NC_137623.1:47554199-47559199 GCF_963280865.1 Gymnoscopelus braueri | reverse complement strand
AAGGCAAAAACATAATCACCTGTGAAAAAAATTCTATAAGGCCAAAATGATGTTTCAAAAATATTTGTTTTGTATGGTGGCAAGAATGGCTGAAAAATAGACAAGTTACAAAAATAAATAATGTATGAATCTAAAGATCCACCTTTACCACTGAATATACAGATTTTGCTTTACCAAGTTGAAAGCATGCTGTAATTTCAGAGAAAACTGATTATTGCAGGTATTCTATATTGCCACACATAAAAAAAAATACCATGAAGAATAACAAAACATTTCTTCCTTTTATATTTTTCAGATCTACAAGCCCACAACGTGTCGCCGCACACGAAACATTGTGAGCTTGTAGATATGCTATTTTTGGCAAAGATATTTGGTGTAGACAGAAAAAGAAAACAGTCCAAGTACAGAGCAAACTCAAAGGGTTTAATGGTTACACATACAGTATATACCCTGAAATACCCCGTTTATTTTTCATATTTTAAATTGATCCTACTGCCTCCAAAATATAATACGTAGACTTTTTCCATCTGTTCCTGTTCGGGAGCCTTTGTGGCGCCATGGCGGTCGATCTTCCCGATGCACTCATCATCAGCACACTGACACACTCTCCCCGTCCGCACGATGCTATAGCGGGAGAGAGATTCAAGATGGCTGCTCACCTGTCAGTGAGGTGGATTCTCCTTGATTATGTTCGGAGATCCACCACAAGGCCCCAGTAAAGCTTCTATGGAAGTTAACATCCATACCTACCTCTGGGTTGCTGGTTCAACCACCTACCATCCTATACAGAGAAAGGATAAAGATAAACCATCTTCTCATCCACTATCTCAACCACCCCCCCCCTTCTCCCTGTCTCTGTCTGTCTCTCTGTCTCTTTCACTATCATGCCCCTTCGCTCCTTTTCTTTATTGCCTTCTCTCTCTCTCTCTCTCTCTCTCTCTCTCTCTCTGTCTCTCATTCCCTCCCTCGCCCCCTCTCTCTCACATCAGAAGCACTGAAATGCACCCCAGGGCCAAATCGTACAGAACAACCCCTCTGAGCCAGAGAGAGAGAGAGAGAGAGAGAGAGAGAGAGAGAGCTGGAAAAAAAGCTGGAATCCGTTTGCCCTGATATTTCACCGGCGCAAGGCAGGAACGAGTGGAGAGAGAGAGAGAGAGAGAGAGAGAGAGAGAGAGAGAGAGAGAGACTGGGACAGAGCGGGATAGATAGAAAAACAGAAGCCTAGGTTTGTATTTCTTTTGGGGGGGGTACGCGTGTGTGTACCATATATGTGTGTGTGGTGTGTGTGGTGTGTGTGGTGTGTATGTGCGTGCGTGCGTGGGTGCGTGTGAGTGTGCATGCTGTAGGCATGGGGATGGCCGGGGAGAGAGCAAGGTGTGCTGTTAGGGTGTGTATTTGGTAAAAAAAAAAAAAAAAAAAAAAAGCCAGAGCATGAGAATAGCCTTCTGGAGGAAGATGGAGATGGCAGCATTGGTCATGTGCAAGGTAAGAGAGGCTTTGTTTGACTGTGCGCGCGCGTGTGTGTGGGTGTTTGTGTTCGTGCGTGTGTGCGTGTGTGCGTGTGTGCGTGCGTGCGTGCGTGCGTGCGTGTGTGTGTGTGTGTGTATGTGGGGAAAGGAGAAGGGGAAGGGGAGGGGGTATGAGGGGCGGGAGGAGGGAGGGGGGCAAAGCTGTCGTCTGTGGGGTTATTATTATTGCAAGGCAATCTGTGTGTGTGTGTGTGTGTGTGTGTGTGTGTGTGTGTGTGTGTGTGTGTGTGTGTGTGTTTGTGTGTGTGTGTGTGTGTGTGTGTGTGTGTGTGTGTGTGTGTGTGTGTGTGTGTGTGTGTGTGTGTGTGTGTGTGTGTGTGTGTGTGTGTGTGTGTGTGTGTGTGTGTGTGTGTGCGGAGAGGATTTGAGGCTTGCTGTTGTGGGGGTCATTATTTTATTTTCTTCATCGCCCGGTCTCCATTCCTCAGCTGCTTGTCGAGGCTCCACCTCAACAACGCCCAACGAGATACACACACACACCCAGTGACATCACCACCGATTGTCACCATCAGGATCATTTGCATAGCTAACGAGCATAATGTGAGGCTGGGCGAGGGTTATGTAATGCAGGATAAACGCCCGGGCATTGATTGATGTGTGTTTAGGGTGGGTTTGCCTGTGGCTCTCATGTTGAACGCAGTCTGAGCCAATACGCTAGCTAATACAGTATGTCATCTTTTTTAGCTGTGTATGCATATGTGCACGTGTACCTGCTTAAAAGACGGGAAGCCCACACATGCATGCACAGGGATAACAGACACTCGCCACACACACACACACACACACACACACACACACACACACACACACACACACACACACACACACACACACACACACACACACACACACACGCTATCTGTCTGTCAATTATCCCAGTCGCTACACCTGAGACACTATTAACAAGTGTAATCACAACAGAGATTGTGAGGAAAAAAAAACAGCCAGCGTGAAATAATGAAGCGATGAAGGACCAGCATGGCCCCGAGATAAAGAACGAACGAGAGAGAGAGAGAGAGAGAGAGAGACGGAGAAAAAGAAAGAGGGATCTGAGAGTGAGCGAGGAGGAGAGATAGGAGGACGGGATAAGAGTGGTAGAGAGGAGAGAGAGAGAGGGGGGATTTTTTTTTCCTTTCTTCTTTTTTTTTTTTGCCATTTCGCCTAGTTTAATAGGAGGACAGTTAATGGGGCTTTTTTATCGGGCGCAGGCATCAATCAAGAGGTGTCAGGCGGGCTGCTGAATGTGGGCTGTAGTCCTCTTCACAGATGACTGATTAGCAAGCCAAAATCACCTGATCCATCTTCCAACGGTCACTTTTATTACAGTCATTTTTAAAGTGACAGGCAACCTGCCTCGTCTCACTACGCTGGACGCCGCATATATATTCTCATCTTCTCCTCTCTCTCTCTGGCCCTATCTCTGTCTGTCTGTCTGTCTGTCTGTCTGTTCTGTTCTGTCTGTCTGTCTGTCTGTCTGTCTGTCTGTCTGTCTGTCTGTCTGTCTGTCTCTGCCTCCATCTCTCCGTCTCTCATATCGGTCTCCTTCGGTCAGTATCTCTCTCTCTCTCTCTCTCTCTCTCTCTCTCTCTCTCTCTTCCTCTCTCTCTCTCTCTCTCTCTCTCTATCTCTGTCTCTCTCTGTGTATCTGTCTTTCTCTCTGTGTTTATCTCTTTCTCTCTCTCTCGCTCTGTTTATCTCTCTGTGTACTTGTCTTACTCTCTGGCTCTCTCTGTGTATCTCTCTCTCTCTCTCTCTCTCTCTCTCTCTCTCTCTCTCTCTCTCTCTCTCTCTCTCTCTCTCTCTCTCTCTCTCTCTCTCTCTCTCTCTCTCTCTCTCTCTGTGTGTATATATGTCTAACTCTCTCTCTCTCTGTGTTTGTCTTTCTGTCTCTCTCAAAAGCTATTCCTAATAAAGAATTTCAATCATCATCTCTGTGTCTGTCTCTCTCTCTCTCAGTAGGCCTATATCTGCCTCTCTCTCTCTCTCTGTGTATCTGTACACATATATCTGTCTGTCTGTCTCTCTCTCTCACTCTCTCTCTCTCTCTCTCTCTCTCTCTCTGTAGGCCTATATCTGCCTCTCTCTCTCTCTCTGTGTATCTGTACACATATATCTGTCTCTCTTTCTCTCTCTCTCTCTCTCTCTCTCTCTCTCTCTCTCTCTCTCTCTCTCTCTCTCTCTCTCTCTCTCTGTAGGCCTATATCTGCCTCTCTCTCTCTGTGTATCTGTACACACACACACACACACACACACACACACACACACACACACACACACACACACACACACACACACACACACACACACACACACACACACACACACATATCTGTCTCTCTCTCTCAGTGCATCTGTCTCTCTCACTCTGTCATCACATATTTGTCACAATCGCGCTTTCCTTGCACTCTGCTTCATCTCTTTTCTCTTTTTCATGCAGATTATCTGACCCCTTTTCTTTCTTTCTTTCTCTCCTTCCTTGATTCCTTCCGTCCTTCCTCGTCCTTCCTTCCGTCCTGCAATCTACCCCCGCCCCCATCATCCCTGTCTCATATTTATTCTCTCACTCGGATGGGCAGGATGAGGCGATGCAGGGTCAGGGAGGTGTGGAAAGAGAGAGAGAGAGAGAGACGAGAGAAAATAAGACTCCCTTGTCCTTCCTCATTGTATGTGGGATGTGGTGTGTGTACTCTGCATACCGTGTGCTCTGCAGAGATGGCGACAAATTCATTTTCACACCGTTCCCCCTTCTCCATCTTAAACCGTGATTCATGCTCCATCGTATACGACCGCGTCACGTGCCAAAATAGCCGATATACAAGCATCCGCGACGCATTGTGAGTGAGCTTGTATATCGTCTATTTTCGGCACGTGTCACGTGTCGCGGAGCATGAATTAGGAATCGTACTGCCGAAGGGCTCGCCATTTCCCAGGTTTACCAAAAAAAAGAAAGGTGAGTGTAAATTAAACTGTTTTTTTTCCGTCCAGCGAGGAATGTATTGGACTCGGGCTGCGTTGACGACGTGGTGAGCATTCATCAGATTTTTGACCATTTGCAAAAGCCCGGAACATCGGTGTTGCACATTCATGTGTTTTTGTTTTTTCGGGTGGAGGTAGATAATGATATATTGTCTGAGACAAAGGTGGCAGGAGGCTGTCTTTAAAAGGATAGTTCACCCAAAAAAATCTCTCTCTCTCTCTCTCTCTCTCGATTAGTCACCCCATGGAGACTTGAATTCATGGATATTTTTTTGTTTTTGTCGCATTCCTAAGCCAATTATTTGATGACCAGCGGACCGGTAGGCAGCGGTTCCGGTAGTTGCCTCGGTTCCGGTAGTGCCTCCTACCGAAATATCCATGAATTCAAGTCTCCATGGGGTGACCAATCCATAGGAAAAAAGTAATTTTGGGGGGTGAACTATCCCTTTAAGGTAGAACTTTGCTCTAGAGCGGCGGATCTCAACTTTTCTGTAT
>NC_137623.1:47547056-47548999 GCF_963280865.1 Gymnoscopelus braueri | reverse complement strand
AAAGCTGCCGATACTGCTTGAAATGTTGTTATCGGTATCGGCAAGTATGCCAGTCTATGCCATTCAGATACGTCATTCATCACACGATGATATTTCATTTACAGTCGAATTTGAATGCTTCAGTTGATGTTGCACGACTGTTTTATACTCTTACTGTACTACTTACAGTATATTATTATTTTTTTAACTTGTATCTGCACTTTAACAATTATTAATTTTGATTTATACCTAGATCTAGTGGTTCTCAAACCTTTTAATTTCAAGGAACCCCAACTCTGAGAGTGTAAAATTGGAACCAAATGGACCCGTACTGAGATCTTAAATGCAGAATAGCCAATTTGATGAACATTAAACAATTATTTAAGCTAAATCACATCAAAAGACCTATTTGTATATTGCATATTATGTGGGAAAAAAAGTTAATTCATGTACATTTCTTTATGGAGACCACAGGGGGGGAATCAACTCTTTCCCTTTGCATGTATGCAATGTTACAGTAAAGCTCCACCACTGCAGTTTGTCTCCATGGCTGTTAATGGTGGTGCAGTTAATGGTGGTGCAGTTAATACTGTAGAAGTTGTAGGGTTGAGATGTCCCGCTGACACTAAACATAATCAGTCCCCGAAACCAAAAATAGTTTAGAACTTAGAAGCCGTTCTTTTGATGTCGGCAGCAGCTCGGAGTCAGTAATGAGGAGGCCGATTTTGTCCTGATTAGAGAAATGCTTGTCTGTTGATATTTTCTGTGCCATGTGTCACTGCCACCTACTGAGCTGAGCGAAGCGGACATTCAAAGGATTTACCAACCAATTAGTCACACCATCTCCGGCGTGGATGTTCATCACAACGAGAGAGAGTGCAAGACCAACTTACTTTCCTCCTTTCTAAAAACTGACACCTTACGGTTAGTTATATGAGCACAACGACAGGAGTGCTGTTGATATCTCTTACCGAATGTAGGAAACAAAAACTCCCATTCTTTATTGCTTCAGTTGGGTGAATTACTGCTGCATTACCTCTCTGCCCCCCCCCCCCCCCCCCCCCCGAGAGGACTGGCTTGGAATGTATTCTAAATGTATTAACCCATAATTCCGTGCACCTGTTTAAAAGGTGCACAGCGTTGTTTGGTGAGCAGCAGGCAGTGACAGAAGTTGTATATTCCAATAAACCTATTCATTTCTGGAGCGTTACCGTAGGAGAGAATGGATGCAACAAGGTGCAGGATTATACTACAGTGTCAGATGCTATATGAAAGATTAGTACCTGTGCTTGTCTGGGTGCAATACAAACATATCTCAGAACTTCACTCACTTAGGCTGTTTGAAATATAGCAGAGCAAAGACATGATTCAATTGCCCAACACTTGACAAATGACCACATGATCAATTTATTGTTGGACAACGACAATCCCTGCAGTATTTTAATGCCCAATAGTGCATAATGTAAGCTGATGTTAATCAAGCTTATATAAATATATAGGGCACCGTGGAGAGTGAAATGCATGAAAGTAAGTAAGTGAAACCAGTTACCAGTTATACCCAGGGAATAAAGCAAAAACTAATCTCACGACTGAAAATCTTCGGCCAAGCCCCAAACTATGATTTGTGAACCAGAGTTGCAAGGAGCGCTGTTTCCTAAACATTTATCACAATATGTAATATTATGTTTAGTTATTATCATTTTAATAGTTCTGGCTGTTCTACATAGAGCCAACCAGTTGAGGAAATTGGTAATTGGGGCTTTTTAACCTTTGCCAAAAGCAAAGCTTTTTGCTTTTCGCATTGGGATTTTATGAGGATGCTTTCATGAACATGAATTCTATTGCTAGTTCGACCCATTCAAATACTCTTTAATCTTATAAAAATGACTGAAATCCGCCATGGCGGCTGCTGAGAACCTTTATCCATGTATATATACCACATATGTTTAACAAGCAACATATTT
>NC_137623.1:47524556-47529556 GCF_963280865.1 Gymnoscopelus braueri | reverse complement strand
CCAACAAAGGTATGAAGGGCACGCACGCATGCTCGCACGCTCGCACGCACGCACACATAGGCTATATCTTGTATTGTTCTGGTGATATGGTTGTACATTTTTATGTACCTGTGTTACATTATTGGTGATGTTTTTATGTGTGTGTGTGTGTGTGTGTGTGTGTGTGTGTGTGTGTGTGTGTGTGTGTGTGTGTGTGTGTGTGTGTGTGTGTGTGTGTGTGTGTGTGTGTGTGTGTGTGTGTGTGTATGTGCGTTCTTGCACACAAGTATGATGCCACAGTCTTCTTTGGTTAAAACTGAACGGTCTGATCTTCCACCTGGAGCAGTATAAAAATCTGTCTCATGTCTCGTGTGTGTGTGTGTGTGTGTGTGTGTGTGTGTGTGTGTGTGTGTGTGTGTGTGTGTGTGTGTGTGTGTGTGTGTGTGTGTGTAACTGGGTGTTTTTTTTGTGCGCGACTCTTTTACCTGCGGCTGTGTGTTTGTGTCTTTCTAGGATTACATTTCTGTGTGCGTGTGCGTGTGTGTCTGTGTGTGTGTGCGCGTGCGTACGTGCGTGTGTATGTGCACATGTGTTTCTCATGAAGGCCCATGCCGGGGCAAATTAATTCTCAGAAGTTGCATGGCTGGGGCTCCCCTCCCTTTGAAATGGGGCATACAGCTCCCTGTAATCAATAAGTCAAGCCCCCCCCCACCCCCCATCCTCCTCCCCCCGCGGCACACAGATGAAGAAAGCCCAATTTACTCATCATAAATTCTGATTCCCAGAATGAATATGAGAGGAGGTCCGCACGGTATTAGAATATGTTGGAATCTATCTCAGGGGTCGTACTGACTACTGAAACGCCGGCCCGGCCCAGGCCCCGCCAGTCGGCTTTGTTGGTTAGAAAATGTGTTTTTGTGTTGGAATAATAATTTGGGTTTTGGTCGGGGGTTCAGGAATATTTCTTTTTCATCTGGAGTGGACGCACTGCAGATATCAACCAAGCCACATACAGGTCCTGTGTATAATTGAACACAGAGAGAGAGCGAGAGAGAGAGAGAGAGAGAGAGAGAGAGAGAGAGAGAGAGAGAGAGAGAGAGTGAGAGAGAGAGAGAGAGAAAACAGTTGCATTCCCTCCAGGCCCTGGAACGCACATCATTACACGCTATACGCTGTCATCCATTCAGCCATGGTTGCCATTTCTATACACACACATCCTGAAGAGTTTTGTCTACCTTTTTCCCAAAAACTTCCCTGTTCCCTCTATACCTGGATCAGGGCCCCGCTTGAAAGTCTCGAAAACGTTCGCGGCCCACCCATGATCTGACCAGTTAACACGGCAGCCGATAAGTGGTCAGATATGGGTGGTGTGTGTGTGTGTGTGTTTACTTTAACGATGAGTCAATCAATTGTGTTCGTAGTTTACTTCAAGTTAATATTGTATTGGTATCACATTGAAAACTCACATATAGAGACAGTGGTGGAAAAAGTACTCAAATGTTTTACTTAAGTAAAAGTACCAATACTGCAATGTGGAAATACTCTGTTACAAGCAAAAGTCCGGAATTAAAAATTGACTTGAGTAAAAGTACCAAAGTATTGTCATCAAAATGTACTTAAAGTACCAAAAGTAAAAGTACTAAAGTGTTTGAAAATAGCAGATCTACAAGCTCACAACGCGTCGCGATGCGACGTGTATAAAATAGGGCTAAAGTGCTTAATGTATGCTTCATAATATGCTTCATATTATCATAAATTATATCTGAAAAGTAACGTCGCTTTGTATCTGCTCAACACGGTCGTTGACACCATCGTCTTCGCTGCGTCATCGGAACTTGTTGTAGTTTTGTATCTGGAAGTTTAACCCGGCTCAACTTCAGTTTGTACAGTATCTTTGTATCTTTTGTAGCAGCTACAAACGTCGGATGTGGCTTTGTATCTTCATGTCGCTGGCTTCCATTGAAAATTTATGGTAGACTGCTATCTTTGTATCTGCCCGTGTGAACGCAGCATAAGTAACTCTCTATGAGGGTTTTCAATGCGATACTGATATATAGTTACTTGAGTAAATGCAACACACTACCATGCCACGCATGCGACTCGCTCATAAACGACCATACTCCCTATATTTCTTTCAATAGACAACCTTAAATCTATTTTGTTGAAGGCTTGTGGTCTTTCCTAGTGAAATGACCAATCAATTGATTCCATGCTTGTGTCAATGGAAACGACATAGTTTACTTTAAGTAACTATTTATCGGTATATATCACATTGAAAACTCACAGAGAGAGAAGAGTTGCATTCTCTCCTTGCATGCAGGCCCTGGCTGGCAACGCACCATCATTACACGTTACAGACGCTGTCACCCATTCAGCCATGGGTTGCCATTTTCTACACACACATCCTGAAGAGTTTTGTCTACCTTTCCACAAAAACTTCCCTCTGCCTCGACGACTCGTCGTTTTCTAACGAACCTCGACAGGCAACCCCCACCCCCATGCACCCCCTTCACCCACCAACCCCCCACCCCCCCTCCCCTCCCCACAGACAGCGGTGACATGCGCTAGCAGAGACATGTGATTCTAGGGACAGGCCTAATCTAACAGACAAGCCCTGTCTCTGCAGCTTAAAGCCTCTGCACTCACTGGATCCCAGCAAATGACACAGAGACCCCCCCGCTCTGGTTGGGTAGAGAGGGTTAAAATATGACACGACTATACCTACTGAAGGGTGGGGTATGGGGAGTGTGTGTGTGTGTGTGTGTGTGTGTGTGTGTGTGTGTGTGTGTGTGTGTGTGTGTGTGTGTGTGTGTGGCTGACTTGGCTCCATGAACCCAGGGGTTAATATGGCACAGCTGAAAAGGCTAGTGAGAAATGGCTGTGTGTGCGTGCGTGCGTGCGTGCGTGCGTGCGTGCGTGCGTGCGTGCGTGCGTGCGTGCGTGCGTGCGTGCGTGTTCCGGCTTGGATTAATGGAACTAACACAATATTCCTATTCCTGATTCGGTATCACAATGAAAACTATTTTTCATATGTAAAAAAATAGATAAATACAGTATATATAACATGTAAGTTTTTATTATATATTATAATCTATACATAAATGTTATATTATCATTAAATTATTTTATTTGGGGGCCCACTTGCAATACTCACAGGTTCAGTGAATTAACGCAACATATCATCCTCAACAGCGGTGGCGCTCTATCTCTCTGCCTCATGACATTGTGGACTTCCTGGTTTTGCTCCTGCTGTGTGACTCCGTCACGCCATGACATTTATGAAGCTCCCAGGAGCCACACAGCCGCATGCATGTTGCCCCGACAACTGAGCGGGGGCTTCGTCAGCGCCATGACAACAAAAGGCAAAAAAACAAAAAAAATGCTGTCACACCACGGCCTCCAATGTGAGTGGCCCGCTGCCAACATGGCTGCTGCTGCTGCTCGCTCTGTCAGGGAAGCAGAGTCAAATTCTGAACAAGAGCTCACCGCACCTGATATGATCGGAAAACATGCGATAAGGGGCTGATAAGGAGAGAGAAATGAGAGGATGGGGGGGTGGAAAGAGAGAGAGAGACACACACAGAGAGAGACAGAGAGAGAGAGAGAGAATGAGGAGATGCAAAAGCAGATTTTTTTTTTGCAAAGAAAATGCAATAGAACTGGGAACTAATAGTAGCTCTCTCCGGCTCTGCCGCTGGTCGATACAGTTGTCTTCATTTGTAAGCTGGTGTTAAGAGCACTAATTGGTGACCCGTTAGTTACAGGGCGATAATCCATACGTCTGCTGCTAAGTGGTTCATCAGCCTCGCGTCTGGGATCGAATGTCAGCAATTAAGATGCCTAAATGTCTGGCTAATTGGGCCTCAAGTCTACCGCTCTGTCTCTCACACGATCACTCGTGATTAGGGCCACACTCGCACGAACACACACACACACTCGCACGAACACACACACAAACGCACACGCATACACACACACACACACACACACACACACACACACACACACACACACACACACACACACACTCACTCACTCACTCACTCGCACACTCGCACACACACACTTAGCTAATTGTGGGCATCTCACCAGTGAGGCTCGACAACATAAAAGCAGTTGTAAGTACAGGAGAAAAGCACGCGATTGATTAGCGATGCCATTTATCCACATAATTACTTCATTAGCTGTTGAGATCAAACACTTTATTTGCACCAGAGATTGGAAGCTTTAACTTGTTTACTACAAAGGCAGGCAAAGACCATTTAACCATGAATCAAACTGTAGAATACGAATATACTGTAATTATATTGAATGAATTTCATTTTCAAATGTTGTATGTATCACATATTTAGGTGCTTATGTACACTCCCCCGCATGCATGTAGCTTATGTACGCTCCTGTACACTCATACTCACACTCTTGTATGAGTTATGTCTCCCGATTGGATGAAATTTGTATCCTGACCTCAACATTTATTTTCTGTTCACTAAAGTGCTGGAGAGACAGAGAGACAGGGAGACCCCCACTACTGATTGATCAAACAAACACTATATAGCAATGATTGCTATCAGAATCACCTTTATTATCACATCAAAGGTTTACACAGGTATAAGACAGTCAGTGGGTTAATTTTTTGTGCAAGCTCCATCATTTTTGTTATTTCCAGAAAGAGAGAGAAAAGAAAAACAGAGGAGGGGGGAGCAAGGTGAAAGAACAGGAGGAAAAATAAAATAAGACAAAACAAAAAAATTATCTACACAAAGCATAACCCATCTGGTACAGAAATTGACGCGTTGTACAATGTGAGATTACGGTGTCAGATACATGTAACTTTCCTCTTCTACCCCGGATTTGAACCCGGTTTCCTGCGCAAGTGCTGACTTTTGTTTTACCATTGAGCTAATAGAGCCTGCCTGCTTGCTCAGGGGATAAATCT
Organism: Gymnoscopelus braueri; assembly: GCF_963280865.1. Lineage (NCBI taxonomy): Eukaryota > Metazoa > Chordata > Actinopteri > Myctophiformes > Myctophidae > Gymnoscopelus > Gymnoscopelus braueri. Next base: position 47,524,641 of record NC_137623.1, on the reverse strand, counting down.
AATCTTGACCATCAGGTCAAAATTTGTGTCAGATCCTGTGATAGGTGAGACATGACCTTTGACACGATCTAAATGTCTCAATAGA